>NC_052154.1:5004520-5114520 GCF_902713615.1 Scyliorhinus canicula | reverse complement strand
AACAGAAAGCTAGTCAGCTCCTCACATCTGGTCCTCCCTTTTTATTAGGTTGCGGTTAATCTCTACATCAACCCAGATCTTTTATCTCTGTTCCATACCCCTCACGCCTCGTTTTGCTTTCTTCCTCAACAAAAGCAACAACGGGCAGCACGGTGGCGCAGTGGGTTAGTACTGCAGCCTCACGGCACCGAGGTCCCAGGTTCGATCCCGGCTCTGGGTCACTGTCCGTGTGGAGTTTGCACATTCTCCCAGTGTCTGTGTGGGTTTCGCCTCCACAACCCAAAGGTGTGCGGAGTAGGTGGATTGGCCACACTAAATTGCCCCTTAATTGGAAAAAATGAATTGGATACTCTAAATTTATTTTTTTTTTTAAATAAAAAAAAACCAAAAGCAACAACTTTAAAAATTCATTGATGGAATGTGGGCGTCGCTGACTAGGTCGGCATTCACCACCCATCCCTAATTGCCCCTCGGGAAGGTGGTGGTGAGCTGCCTTCTTGAACACGCTGCAGTAATGTGGTGTAAGTACTCCCTTAGTGCTGTCAGGGAGGGAGTTCCAGGATTTCGACCCGATGACAGGGTGAGAGGGGCTGGTTTAGCTCACTGAGCTAAATCGCTGGCTTACCAAGCAGGCCAGCAGCACGGTTCGATTCCCGTACCAGCCTCCCCGGACAGGCGCCGGAATGTGGCGACTAGGGACTTTTCACAGTAACTTCATTGAAGCCTACTCGTGACAATAAGCGATTTTCATTTTCATTTCAGTGAGGGAACGGCCGATATTTTTCCAAGTCAGGATGGCGAGTGACCCGGAGGGGATATGGGGTTCTCAGGTATCGGCTTCATTTGTCCTTCCAGATGGTAGAGGTCACGGGTTTGGAAGTTGCTGTCGAAGGAGCACTTGGGGAGTTGCTGCAGTGCATCTTGTAGATGGTACACACGGCTGTTACTGTGCGTCAGTGATGGAGGCAGTGAATATTTACAGTGATGGATGGGATGCTAATCAAATGGGTTGCTATCCCCCAGGTGACCCAAATCTCGGAGTCTTTCTTCACAGGTGTGTTTTTTTTCAAACGGGCAGCATCCCAGCGAATCACTGGCCCAGTATACCAACCCAAATATCTCCTTACCATAACATTTAGCCACATCTTTATTAGGCTCACCCACCATCCCCGTCAAACAGTCCAATTTCTGAGCACCATAGGAAATAGGAGCACGATGAGGCCATTCAGCCCATCGAACCTGCTCCACCATTCATTATGATCATGGTTGGTCATCCAACTCAATAGATTACTCAGAATCCCCCCCCCCCCCCCCACAATATCTTTTAATCACCTTCGTGCCAAGTGCTACGTCTGACTGCTTCTTGGAAACATCCAGGTTTTAGCCTCAACTACTTTCTGTGGTAAAGAATTCCACAGGCTGACCACTTTCTGGTCATCTCTGCCTCCTCATCTCTGTCCTAAATGGTCTACCCCGTATCTTCATACTGTGACCCCCTGGAACATCGGGAACATCCTTCTTGAATCTACCCTGTCCAGTCCTGTTAGACTTTTATTGGTTTCTATGAAATACCCTCTGATTCTTCTGAACTCCAGCGAATACAATAGTAACCATTCAATCTCTCCTCATACCCCAGTCCCGTCATCCCAGGAACAGTCTGGTAAACCTTCGCTGCACTCTCTCTCTCGAGCAAGAACATCCTTCCTCAGATAAGGAGACCAGAACTGCGCACAATATTCCAGGTGTGGCCTCACCAAGGCCCTGTATAACTGGAGCAAGATATCCCTGCTCCTGTACTCGAATCCTCTTGCTATGAAGGTTAACATGCCATTTGCCTTCTTTGCCGCCTGCTGCATCTGCATGCTTCCCTTCAGTGACTGGTGTACGAGGACACCCAGATCTCGTTGCACATTCCCCTCTCCTAATTTATGACCATTTAGGTAATAACCTTTGTAGAGAGAACCATTCCCTGAAATCTGTCCATTACCTTGCCTTCCCGCTGTGGTATATCAGATTACTGCCCTGAAACTCACTAGGTTTCCTATACCTTGGATTCTGCACCAACTTGGCATTTCTCACTGTTACTATTCAGGCGATTCTCTTGCTTGTAATGTAGAACAGCTCAACTAAACCTCTCTAGCCAACCCTCCGTGACCCGGTCAGATGTTTCACTGAGCCATGACCTGATCCAAGACATTCCCCAGTGTTTTCCATAATCCAATATTCACATAATGTGGACGACTAACAGCACGAAAGAAGTCAGTCAGCTCAAGTGGTCACCAGTGTTTATGATCCGCATGAACCTGATCCCAACTCCCCTTCCTCTCACCCATGTCCTTCTATCCCTTTCTCCCTCGTATGTTTATCAAGCCTCCCCTCAAATGCATCTATCCTATTGCCACGGCTATTCTACTGGGGTAGAGACATCCACGTTCGTCCCACCCTGGAATCAACATACCAAGACATTTCCGTGAGCACCCACCTTACATTTATGGCCCTTCACTTCGGCCACCCACTGAATGGAAATGTCTGCTCCGTGTCTATCTTGTCAAACCTCATTCTCATTTTAAAAGCCTCTAACAGAATGCTTGCTTTGTTCTGCAAGTCGTCAGTTATTCGAGTCTGAGGGCATCCATATGGCGTTCATACATTGAAATATTCTCATTGTGAAGTCATCAGCGCTGAACAAAGAGTTTTCTCATTACCTTCTCCACAGATATCAGTCTGTGGATAAATATTTTAGACAATCCTTTCTTCTCAATAGCTGCATCCAACGCCACACAAGGTTTTCTGACAACTAACATATTAATGAACTGCAACGTTCCATTCACAACTCCTCAGATAATGAAACAGTGCACCCGTACCCACAGGTAGCGAGACCTGTTCAGACCTGTGCTGATCATGGCGAGTAACATTCACGTCACACAGACATAGTTAACTAACGTTAAAGCTCCTGGAATTGAAGGCAAATTATTGAACAGCTTCATGGATTGGCAGGCAGGAGAGAGAGAGAGAGTAGGGATAATGGAGAGATACCCTAGCTGGCAGGACGTGACTAATGGTGTCCCACAAGGATCAGTTTTGGGGCTTCAACTACTCACCCTACTTATTTTTTTTTTTAAATAATTTTTATTGGAATTTTTTACAGAAAATATAAAAATATAACAACAAGTATAGCAACAAGCAGTAATATGCAACTAACAGCCCCATAACACCCACAATTCCCCCCCCCCATACCGTAACATCACATGTATCACACCCCCCCCCCCACCCCCAACAAGAGAACTTAACCATAAATTAAAATTAAATAAATCAAATTTAAATAAAATAAGCAAACATAATCAATCTCCTCCCCCCCCCCGGGTTGCTGCTGCTACTGTCCCAGTACCCTATCGTTGAGCCAGAAAGTCGAGGAAAGGTTGCCACCGTTTAAAGAACCCTTGCACCGATCCTCTCAGGGCGAATTTAACCTTCTCAAGCTTAATGAAACCCGCCATCTCATTGATCCAGGTCTCCACGCTTGGGGGCCTCGCGTCCTTCCATTGTAGCAAAATCCTTCGCCGGGCTACTAGGGACGCAAAGGCCAGCACACCGGCCTCTTTCGCCTCCTGCACTCCCGGCTCTACCCCAACCCCAAAGATCGCGAGTCCCCATCCTGGCTTGACCCTGGATCCCACCACCCTTGACAGTCACCCTACTTATTAATGAATTGATAGA
The DNA here is from genome assembly GCF_902713615.1 of Scyliorhinus canicula. Lineage (NCBI taxonomy): Eukaryota > Metazoa > Chordata > Chondrichthyes > Carcharhiniformes > Scyliorhinidae > Scyliorhinus > Scyliorhinus canicula. The sequence goes on along the minus strand of NC_052154.1, from coordinate 5,110,803 downwards.
AACCACATTCCCAAATTTGGCAATATCACAAAGATAGGCAGCATTTCCTGCAGTGCAGATAGTAATGCAACATTACAAAGATATTGATATGTTAAGTGAAAGGTCAATCTGTCCGTTCCTTCACTGTCACTGGTCAAAGTCCACCACGTGGACCACTGCAGTTCATCAAAGGCGCTCACCACCACCTTCTCAAGGGCAATAAATGCTGGCCTACCCAGTGACACAAATATCCCAAGAATAAATAAAAAGACACTGGTGAATAAAACTGCACAACGATTCCCTGTTCCTCTGGAACTGGTCTTCATTCACAGGCTGGCATTGCAGTAGAACATAGAACATAGAACAGTACAGCACAGAACAGGCCCTTCGGCCCTCAATGTTGTGCCGAGTCATGATCACCCTACTCAAACCCACGTATCCACCCTATACCCGTAACCCAACAACCCCCCCTTAACCTTACTTTTATTAGGACACTACGGGCAATTTAGCATGGCCAATCCACCTAACCCGCACATCTTTGGACTGTGGGAGGAAACCAGAGCACCCGGAGGAAACCCACGCACACACGGGGAGGACGTGCAGACTCCACACAGACAGTGACCCAGCCGGGAATCGAACCTGGGATCCCTGGAGCTGTGAAGCATTTATGCTAACCACCATGCTACCCTGCTGCCCCTAAAAGTAAAGGGTTAAATTGAGGACCGGTTGATTAAATTTAGCTAGTCTTCCCTGGAGTTTAGAGGATTAGGGGTCATCGGAGTGGAGTGAAGGTTTGAAAATATTGAAGGGTCTTGATACGTAAGAGATGGTTTCTCCTGGTGGGGCTCCAATCTGAAGGAAGAATCTGAAAATTACTGAGGTGGAGCCCATGGCTGTACATGGGCTGTAAGAGGAGTTTCATTGGGTGGGTGGAATCGATGACAACAGAGAGTGTACAGAATCTGCGGGTGGAGAGTCTGTAATGATATGTATAATCTAAGGAGATTCACCTGAGGAAGGAGCAGTGCTCCGAAAGCTAGTGTTTGAAACAAACCTGTTGGACTTTAACCTGGTGCTGTAAGACTTCTTACTGTAATCTAAGGCGAGTAAAGGGTTAACAAGATGATGTTCATGTATCTCAACACTAGATGGCATCACTGAGTAATCTTATAAAAGGCTGCGTCTCTAAGCATTCTGGGAGAAGCTGATGGTGAAGGGTAGTGCGAGGTCGAGTTGGAGTGTTGGTTGTATTAGAGAGAATAATAGATTACTGTAACATAGATTCAATACTGTTATTTTATTAGCTATTACTCAGCGTGTGCGAACCATTTAAAGTAGTATAAAATAAACTAGCTTTGTTTTAAATACATAGCTTGATGTTGTAAACACTACGACTTTTAGCTATCTTGGAGAACAATACAAGGAACATCACGGAATCTAAATGTTGGGGTTAAATTCCAGAATGGACTGGAATGTAGAGGAGCTGTGAAATGAGAATGAATGGATTGGACAGTCCATGGACTCAGTAACATTGTCCAACTCCAACCTGGTCTCAGCTCATTTGCTGCTGAAAACCTTGGTGGCTCGGTGACCTTTAGTCTTGACCAGTGATAGGCAACCTAGGCCAGTGAGTGGGCCACGTGAGTAGCCCTCCTTCATCCCTGTGGGCCACAAGATTGAAATCGGACTGGTCCACTAACCCTAATCCCATCAATAAGATTAAATCTATTTAATACACGCCAAATATTTCACAATGAGTTACAGAGAATGCTTAATCATCGATATATTAATAAAACTTATCATCTTCAAATGGTAAAAACAAAAGAAATATTTACACTTCTTTCGCAGAGGGAGTGCGCGGCTGTCGGTCAACGTTGTGAGCAATCAGCACTTCGCTTTGTAAAATAAATTGAGATTACCTAATTCTTTCTTTCCAATTAAGGGGCAATTTAGCGTGGCCAATCCACCTACCCTGCACATCTTTGGGTTGTGGGGGTGAGCAAACACGGGGAGAATGTGCAAAGTCCACACGGACAGTGACCCGGGGCTGGGATCAAACTCGTGTCCTCTGCGCCGTGAGGCAGCAGTGCTAACCACTGCGCCACCGTGCTGTCCTTCCACTCACTTCACTTGCCTTTGCTTTATGTGCGGATCACTTCAGTCATACTTTTAGGAGAAAAACGATGGAAATCAGCGGAATGTGGCGACCATGCGCGTGGGCAACGGTCAATAAAATATCTCGAGGGCTGCACGCAGGACCCTGATTGGCAGCATGTGGCTCCCCCCCCCCCCCCCAGGCCACAGATTTCCCACCATTGGTCTTGACTATTCAATGCTCCCCTGAGCTTCCTTGAAAATTTGAGTCATCCAAATCTCCTGATCCCATACCTTACATTGCATCAATCATCCTGTTCAATAACTGCTCTCTTGTGCTCACTGACCTAGACTGCTCCCTGCTTCGGCAATGCCTTGATTTTTAAATTCTCATCCTCATTCTAAAATTCCTCTACGGCCTCGCTCCTCCCCATCTCTGTAATCTTCTCAACCCCTCCGAGATATCAGTGCTCTACCAATTCTTTTTTTTTTTTAAATTGAGGGGCAATTTAGCGTGGCTAATCCGTCTATCTTTCGGGTTGCGAGGGCGAGACCCACGCAGACATGGGGAGAATGTGCAAACTCCACACGGGCAGTGACCCAGAGGCCGGGATCGAACCCGGGTCCTCAGCGCCATGAGGCAGCAGTGCTAACCACTGCGCTGCCCTCGCTCCTCCAATTCTGGCTCATCCCTGATTTTAATTGGTGGCCGCACCTCCTGCTGTCTCAAGCCAAAGTCCTGGATCTCCCTCCCTAAACCTCTCCCTCATTCCTCCTCTGCCTCACTCTTTTAAGATGTCCCTTTAAGCCTTTTCGGCCGTCTTCCCTAACGTGGATTGGTGCCAATTTCTGTTTTATAACATTCCTGCAAAGCACCCTGGGTCATTTCACGATGCTAACGGCACTTATATAAACACAAGCTGCTCTTGTTTTAAGTCTTTGCCATGATTGTACGAAAATAGATGCCACCATCAGAACCTCTCTTAAGATAAAGATCATTTATTGTCACAAGTAGGTTTACATTAACACTGCAATGAAGTTACTGGGAAAAGCCCCGAGTCGTCTATTCGGGTACACGGACGGGGGATTTAGAATTCTCAGCTAGTACGGGAATTGAACCCGCGCTGCTGCCTTGTTCTGCAACACAAATCAGCGGTCTAGCCCACTGAGCTAAACCACGATCAGAGCAAGCAGTTATTAAGATTGTGGCGTACATTTAAGATAATTCTGTTAAGCATTCCCAATATGATAAGACAGAACAGGCAAAGATATTAACGATGATGGAAGGTTCTGTGCTTCAATGAATCACAATGAATCCTTTGGGATGGCAGCCTGGACTTCAGATTAGGTTATTTTATTAACAAACTACCAGAGTTAAAATACCATCAAGCTTGAAAACCCAAGCTGTTTAAACACAAACATGCACATCAGATAAGCTGTTCAGTTTTAAATTGCTTTGAAGTGTACAGTGGAGAAACAGATCAATTAGTCCAAATGATCTCCTGCCAGCGTTAATGCCGCGCCGGAGACTCCGCCTGCCACTTCTTCACCTCGCACTGTCAGTGTACTCCTTTTCTGTCCCTCTCCCTTGTGTCTTTACCCAGTTACCCATTAACTGTATCCATACTGGGCCCACAATGGCGCAGTGGTTAGCACTGCGGCTTCACGGCACCGAGGACCCGGGTTCGATCCTGGCTCTGGGTCACTGTCCGTGTGGAGTTTGCATATTCTCCCCGTGTCTGCGCGCATCTCACCCCCACAACCCGGTCGCTCAGTGGTTAGCATTGTTGCTTCACAGCTCCAGGGTCCCAGGTTCGATTCCCAGCTTGGGTCACTGTCTGTGCGGAGTCTGCACGTTCTCCCCGTGTCTGCGCAGGTTTCCTCCGGGTGCTCCGGTTTCCTCCCACAGTCCAAAGATGTGCAGGTTAGGTGGATTGGCTGTGCTAAATTGCCCTTAGTAGAGGGCAGTACAGTGGCGCAGTGGGTTAGCACTACTGCCTCACGGCGCCGAGGTCCCAGGTTCGATCCCGGCTCTGGGTCCGTGTGGAGTTTGCACATTCTCCCCGTGTCTGCGTGGGTTTCGCCACCACAACCCAAAGATGTGCAGGGTCGGTGGATTGGCCACGCTAAATTGTCCCTTAATTGGAAAAAATGAATTGTGTACTCTAATTGCCCTTAAGTGTCCAAAAAGGTTAGGTGAGGTTACTGGGTCATGGGGATAGGGTGGATATGGCTTAAGTAGGGTGCTCCAAGGGCCGGTGCAGACACGGTGTGCTGAATGGCCTCCTCTGCACTGTAAATTCTATGATACTATGAACATAAAGATGTGCAGGGTTGGTGGTTTGGCCGCGCTATAATTGCCCCTTAATTGGATTTTTTTTTTTTTTATAAACTGTATCCGGACTATTCACTTTGAACTGTTCCCTGTGGGGGCGAGTTCCACATTCTCAGCACTCTCTGGGTAAATAAATTTCTTCTGAATTCCCAAATAAAAACAGAAAATGCTGCAAACACTCATCAGGTCCGGCAGCGTCTTGTGGAGAGAGAAAGAAAAGTTAACCTTTCGAGCCCTTATGACTAGTCTTCAAAGCTGGATTCCCTAGTGGGTTTGCCGACGGTTAGACGTTAAGATGTTCTGAAGACGAACATCTTGCCAAGGCCAACCCCATGCTCCCACTACTTGCCTTCAAACAACCGCGCAACCTCAGACCATTGTTAGCAGCAAACAACCCAGACTTCAGGAGAACAGCGACCACGACAACACACCACCCTGCCATGGCAACCTCTGCAAGACGTGCCAGGTCATCGACATGGTTACCACCATTACACATGAGAACGCCACCCAACAGGTACATGGTACACACTCGTGCGACTCAGCCAATGTTGTCTACCTCTTACGTTGCAGGAAAGGATGTCCCGAAGTGTGGTACATTGGCGAGACCAGGCAGACGCTGCGACAACAGATGAACCAACATTGCGCGACAATTGCCAGGCAGGAATGTTCCCTTCCAGTCGGGGAACGTCAGCAGTCAAGGGCATTCAGCCTCTGATCTCCGCGGAGGTAAGCATTCTCCAAGGCAGCCTTCAGGATGCACGATAACGCAGCATCGCCGAGGAGAAACTTATAGCCAAGTTCCGCACGCGTGTGTGCGGCCTCAACCGGGACCTTGGATTCATGTCGCATTACATTCATCCCCCACCATCTGGCCTGGGCTTGTGAAATCCTACCAACTGTCCTGGTTTGAGACAATTCACACCTCTTTAACCTGTGATTAACCGTCTCTCCAGTCATACCATCTAGACCTGTAAAGACTTAATTACCTGCAAAAACTCGCATTCAAGTATCATCTTGCATCAAAGGGGTAGAATGGGTTAGGATGAAGGAGGAATCTTGTAAGGGGTCTAGTTTGAGGGTTATGGTGACGGCAAGTTGACAATGGCTCCGAGTAGGTATTCAGGGAGCCTGGTGGTGCCGTCCACGGTGAGATATGGAATCAGTTGAGGAGGCATTTTAGGGTGGAAGGGATGTCAGTGTTCACGCCGCAGTGCGAGAATCATAACAATAATCTTTATTGTCACAAGTCGGCTTACATTAACACTCCAATGAAGTTACTGTGAAAAGCCCCGAGTTGCCACATTCCAGCGCCTGTACGGATACACAGAGGGAGAATTCAGAATGCCCAATTCACCCAACAACACGTCTTTCGGTACTTGTGGGAGGAAACTGGATCACCCGGAGGAAACCCACGCAGACACAGGGAGAACGTGCAGACTCCACACAGACAGTGAACCAAGCCGGGAATCAAATCTGGGGCCCTGGAGCTGTGAAGCAACAGGTGGATAGTGTATACACGAGGTGGAGGGAAGTGGGGCTGGTCAAAGTGAGGGGCCTGTATTTGGAGGAAACGTTCACCAGTTTGGGACTTTGCGTGAAAGGTCTGGAGGGAGTCCCTAGGTTGCCGGGATACACCCTGCTGGAGCGACTGCTGCTTCTGGATGTGGAAGGGGAGGGAAGATTTGGGGATATATACAAGTGGCTGGTGGAGCAGGGAGGCAAGCAGGTGGTGAAGATCAAGGAGAAATGGGAAATGGAGTTGAGAGGAGATCAATTGGAGAGTATGGAGTGAGGCACTGCGAAGGGTAAACGGGACCTCCTATTGCTCAAGATGAGCCTGATACAGTTCAAGGTGGTGCACAGGGTGCATATGACTCAGGCGAGAATGCATGGGTTCTTTCAAGGGGTTTTGAGAAAAGGTGGGGGATGTTTGCGACTGTGTTTGAGGGGCTGCTCGTCGCCGGGGGGGGGGTGTGTGTGGGGGGAGAAGGGGAACAGACTGTATAGTTGATTACTGGGAAGTATGCTTCCCGGGGGTTTATTTGCTGTAACCTGTTTTGATACGTTTTTTAAAAAAGTATCTTCTTGCTTCATTGGCTTCGTCTCTGTAGGAGTTTGCGTAACCCACCTCTTCATTCACCTGATGAAGGAGCTAGGCTCCGAAAGCTAGTGATTCCAAACAAACCGGTTGGACTTTAACCTGGTGTTGTAAGGCTGCTTACTGGACACAAGGTTAATTTAGCCACACACAATCTACCACAAGAATGAGAGGGGGCTGAATGGTAATCTAATACAGACTGTTTAGCATAGCAGGTAAGGCAGATGAACGAAAGAGCACGTATTAGTTCTTGGAATTATAATGTTGTGGCTACCACAGAAACATGGTTAAAGGAAGGGCAGGATTGGCAGCTGACCGTTGGAGGATATAGATGCTTCAGGAGAGATAGAGGGGGGGATGTAAAATGGGTGGGAGAGTAGCATTATTGGTTATGGAGAATATTATAGCCGTACTGCGGGAGGACACCTCGGAGGGTTTTCATACAATGAGGCAATCTGGGTAGAGCTCAGGAACAGGAAGGGGGCAATCACAATGTTGGGGGTTTATTACAGGCCCCCAACTGACAGTGAGAAATGGAGGAGCAGATAAGTAGAGAGACTTTGGATTGGTACAAAAGTAACAGGGTTGTTGTGGTCGGGGATTTTAATTTCCTTTATATTGACTGGGACTCACTTAGTGCTGGGGGCTTGGATGGGGCAGAGTTTGTAAGGTGCATCCAGGAAGTCTTCTTGATGCAATATGTAGATAGTCCAACTAGGGAAGGGGCAGTACTGGATCTAGTGTTGGGGGAATGAGCCTGGACAGGTGGTTGCAGTTTCAGTAGGGGAACATTTTGGGAGTAGTGACTACAATTCTGTAAGTTTTAGGATACTTTTGGACAGGGATGAGAGTGACCCTCGCATTAAGGTGCTGAACTGGGGAAAGGAAAATTACGATAACATCCACATAAGAATTTGGAATGGGTGAGGCTGTAGGGAGGGCCAATCAACATCGGACATTCTTTCAAGCGGCAGTTGATTAGGATTCAGGAAAGTCACGTTCCTGAGAGAATGAAGGATAAGTATGGGAAGTTTAGGGAGTTTTGGATAACGAGGGATATTGTGAACCTCGTCAAAAAGAAAAAGGTCTAGAAGGGTGTGTACTGTCGAAATCCTTGAGGAGCACGAAGAAAATAGGAAGGTACCGAAGCAGGAAATTAGGAGGGTGATTAAGGTGAATCCCAAAGCTTTTTATTCCTTTGGTAAAAGCAAGAGGGTGGCCAGGGAAAGGATTGGACCACTCAAGGGCAGTGGGGGGGAATCTGTGTGTTGAGCCAGAGGAAATGGGTGAGGTACTAAATGAATACTTTGCATCTGTGTTCACTAAAGAAAGGGACTTTGGGGAAAATGATTCTTGGATAGGTTGTGTGGACAGTCTGGATCATGTTAACATCAAAAAGGAGGTGGGATTGGGCCTTTTAAAAGATATTAAGGTAGAGAAGTGACCTGGGCCAGATGGGATTTATCTCAGAATACTGAGGGAAGCAAGGGAGGAAATGCTGGGGCCTTGACTGACATCTTTGTATCCTCATTGGCTACAGGTGAGATCCCAGAGGACTGGAGAATAGCGAATGTGGTAACGCTGTTTAAGAAAGGTAGTAGGGCCCTAATAAAATGCTTTTTTTTTTCAAAAAGAGAAAGGTAGCAGGGATAATCTTGGAAACTATAGGCCAGTAAGCCTCACGTCGGCAGTAGGTAAATTATTGGAGAGAATTCTCAGGGACAGGATTTAGACCCATTTGGAAACAAATGGACACATTAGCGATAGACAGCATGGTTTTGTGAAGGGGAGGTCGTGCCTCACAAACTTGATCGATTTTTTTGAGGAGGTGACAAAGATGATTGATGAGGGGAGGGCGGTGGATGTTGTTTACATGGACTTCAGTAAAGCCTTTGACAAGGTGCCTCGTGACAGACTGGTACAAAAGGTGAAGTCACACGGGATCAGAGGTGAGGTGTTAAGATGGATATAGAACTGGCTTAGTCACAGAAGGCAAAGGTTGGCAGTAGAAGGGTTTTTTCTCAATGGAAGGTTGTGACTAGTGGTGTTCCACAGGGATCTGTGCTGGGACCTCTGTTGTTTGTGGCGTACATAAACGATTTGGAGAAAAATGTAGCTGGTCTGATTAGTAAGTTCACGGATGACACCATGATTGGCGGAGTGGCAGATAGTGTTGAGGATGGTCAGAGGATACAGCAGGACATAGATAGGTTGGAGACTTGGGCAGAGAAATGGCAAATGGAGTTTAATTCAGACAAATGTGAGGTGATGCATTTTGGTAGGTCTAACATAGAGGGGAAATATACCGTATATGGCAAAACTTCTACGAATATAGAAAGTCAGAGAGATCTGGGCGTGCAGGTCCATAGATCTTTGAAGGTGGCAACACACATGGACAAGGTAGTCAAGAAAGAATACAGAATGCTTGCCTTCATCGGAGGGGCATCAAGTGTAAAAACTGGCAAGTCATGCTACAATTGTATAGAACCTTGGTAAGACTGCACTTGGAATATTGCGCACAATTCTGGTCACCACACTACATGAAGGATGTGGAGGCTTTGGAGAGGGTGTAGAGGAGGTTTACCAGGATGTTGCAAGGTCTGGAGGGTATTAGCTATGCAGAGAGGCTGTTTTCATTACAACGACGGAGGTCGAGGGGTGAGCTGATTGAGGTCTACAAGATTATGAGGGGCATGGATTGAGTGGATGGGCAGGCACTCTTTCCCAGGGTGGAGGGGTCAGTCACCAGGGGGCATAGGTTTAAGGTCCATGGGGCAAAGTTTAGAGATGTGCGAGGCAGATTTGTTTTTACCCAGAGGGTGGTGAATGCCTGGAACGCGCTGCCAGGGGAGGTTGTTGAAGCAGATACATTAACGGCGCTCAAAAGGCATCTTGACAAACACATGGATTGGATGGGTATAGAGGGATACAGCACAAGGAAGTGCCGAGGGATTTGGCAAAGGTTGGTATCATAACCGGTACAGGCTTGGAGGGCCGAAGGGCCTGTTCCTGTGCTGTATTGTTCTTTGTTCTTGCTTAACATTATGAATGGTAGACAGAGAGAAGATGCTTCCCCTTGTTGGAGAATCTAAAACTAGGGCCTATATAATCTAACGGTCGTGATTAACAAATGCACAGAGAATTCCATAGGACAACAAGAGGGGGGTTGGTACGAGGGGGAGGGAGAGACAGACAACAAGTGTTCAGGGAGGGGGCAGCCAGATAGAGAACCCGGGGTCTATGGATATGGAATGATTGTGAGATTAAAGCTCTTGTAGACATTGAAACAGGCATCAAAAGAAGAGGAAACCTATGTTTCGGAAGAGTCTGCAAGCTGAAACTGTCAGTACCAAGCCAACAGGAACCGTTCAAACTGGGAGGATACATAAAATACAAAGGCAAAGAACCCAGCCTCAATCCAAAAACAGACCCATGAACTTTGGGAGGAGATACCTACCATTAAGAGCCCACACAAAGCCAGATTGCCCCCTTCAGCCCATCAGTTAAGGAATTCCATTCCAACCAAAATGATAGGTTACCTATCAGCCTTAGAGTCACTCGTCTCCGACTAAACTCAAACAGTCCTCAAATGGTTACTGCAATGAGAACAACACACTCAATTGTAAACACCCCAGAGTTGGAAGGGCCTGTGCAAAATCAGTTTGGGTGGTTTCCAGCAAGCAGGAATGTCCTGGGTTTGACCGGAATTCAGAACCGGAATCGGTCTGTGCGATCCCACCCTGGCAACCATCCACCCAGTCTCCGATTGGCGTTCTGAGGGGGCGACCCATGAGGTGTTACTTTAAGATGAAATGCCCCTCTCAAACTGGGCGGAATGTGGCATTCGGACTGCAGTTGTTTTGACATCGCCAGAATGTCGGCGGTAATGCTCAAAACGTAAAACCAAAGCCGTGTAGGAGGAGCGGGAACGGGGACGTGCTGGTCTGTTATTGTTCCCAGAACTTTCTCAAAACAATGTGCTGCCAATGGGCCAACGTGCTTGTGACGTGGTCTAACCTCAAGTGAGGATCCAAGTGTGCGAGGTTGACAGGATAGATGCTACAGATAGATGCACGGTCTCAGTAATAGGGGTCACCCGCTCAGGATTGTGGGCATCGCTTTCGAGGTCAGCATTTGTTGCCCACCCCTAAATGCCCTTTGAAGTGGGTTTCTTGTTAGGCCTTTTCAGAGCGCAGTTAAGAGCCAATCACATTGCGGTGGGGCTGGAGACACATGTAGGCCAGAGCAGGTAGAGACGTCAGAGTTCCTAACGGAAAGGAACCAGATGGGTCATTACGACAATCAATGATAGCTGTCATGGTCACCGTAAAAGGAGACAAGCTTTATATTCCAGATGAGTTTTAAACTCCCACCAGCTGCCACGATGGGATTTGAACCCACGTCCCCAAAGTATTAACTTGGGCCTCTGGATTACTAGCCCAGTGACATTAACCCTACACCAGCATCTCCTCACAGGAGGACACATTTCTTCACTCAGGGGTTGGGAATCTTTGGAACTCTCTCCCCAGAAGGGCTGTGGAAGCTCAGTCATCACCACACAGGACTGAGATCAATAGATCTTCGGACACAAAAGGATTTCGGGATTGAGCAAGAAAGGTGGGCTGAATGGCCTATTCTGAGGTCTTCTGCTCTTGGAACATGTCGAGAAAGACGTTCAAGAGCCCCAAGGGATCCATCATTGTATTAATATAGGCAGGGTGCACAAAAGCCAGGAAATTAGACGAAACCTCGATAAATCTGGCTGAAAGATGGTGGAAACAGATTCAATAACTTTCAGAGGAGAATTGGAAAAGTTCTTGGAAAGGAAGAATCTGTAAGGCTACACGGGGAGAGTGGGGACAATTGGGATTAAAAGAGACCTGGGGCAGTTACACTCAGTCGAAAGGTCTACTCTACTGCACCTTCTATGGGAGACTGAATCCAATCCACATTTTGTGCCAATCACATATCCCCTGGCCTTAAGCAAATACTTTAAAAGTGTAACAAGAGGACCCATTACAATCCCATTGGCCCATCGTTCTGCACATCAAAAGAAATGACGACGTTCCAACTTCCAATTGTATTTATTCACGGGATGTGGCAGGGTCAGCATTTACTGTCCATCACTAAATTGAGACGGTAGATGTGAACTGCCTTCTTGAGCTGCGGCAGTCCATGAGGGGTGGTGCAGGTACGCCCACCGTGCTGTTAGGGAAGGGGTTCCAGGGCGTGGACCCGGCAACAGTGAAGGAACGGCAATATATTTCCAAGTCAGGGTGCGATGTGGTTTGAAGAGGAACTTGCAGATGGCGGTGTTCCTCATGTGCTTGCTGCGCTTGTCCATCCAGATGGTAATGTTATGGAAGGTTCTGTCTAAGCAGCCTAACATTCCAAAGCTCATCTCCATGTAATGATATGTATATAGGCAAGTTAGTGAAGGGTTAATTATTACATCCCTGTGGAACTCAAACACTAGAGGGCGCCACCTCTTCTCTGTATATAAACCATACCTCAGGGAATACTGGGTAGTGTTGGCATAAGGAGAAAGCCTGAAAACAGCACTAGAAGGAGATTAGATTAGAGACAGTTAACACGAGGTTATTATTCGTGACTATTTGGATTAATGATTACTCCTAGACAGATTCAATATTACTTTATTATTAACTATAGCTCAGTAGCGTGTGCAAATTTCATTTAATTAATCATACAATAAATTAGTTTTGTTTCAATCTAATGATTGGTGGATTCTTTGTCATCAACTCAGCGAACCATTCTGGAACAAAAGACAAAGAACACGACATTTTACCACCAAGGATAATATAACACTCCGGAAGACCACAGGATAGTTGGAGATTGAAATATTTTTAAAATGGTATCCATGTGCAGTAGGAGACATTCAACTGAAACATCTCTGGAACAGTATAGAGGGAGCTTTACGCTGTATCTAACCCCGTGCTGTACAGGTCCTGGGAGTGTTTGATGGGGACAGTGTAGAGGGAGCTTTACTCTGTATCTAACCCCGTGCTGTACAGGTCCTGGGAGTGTTTGATGGGGACAGTGCAGATCGAGCTTTACTCTGTATCTAACCCCGTGCTGTACCTGTCCTGGGAGTGTTTGATGGGGACAGTGTAATGTGAGGTTATTCCAGCAATTCTATGATTGTATGATTTTGCAAAACTCACCGTCAAGTTCCAGCTAATCTGTGGTACTTTTGTGTGAAGATTCAGACTGAACATCAGCAACAGAACCCCTGTGATCACGAAGGCTGTGCAGCTAACAAACTCGAAGAAATAAAGACCGCCGCACGGCAAACACTCCTTCACTGTCTCAATGCAGATGAAGGCTATCAGCGCCAAAATCTGAAAGGAAAACAAGAGTCTTATCAATCAAACATGTTTTGCTACTGGTTGCAGCCTTGGTCTCTGCAGCTTGAAAGATCCCTCTCCCCCAGCCCCCCACCCGCACCCTCCCTCCCTCTCCCACGTCAGCCTATCAGGTAGCGAACGTGAACAGTAACATCTGCAGAGTCTGTCATTTGGCAAAGAAATGATCCAACTCAGCCAACGCAACCAAAAACAAACTCACCGTTCATCTCATTCCTGCTTGCAGAGCGCACAATGGCTGCTGTCCTTCCCTACACTTTGTAGAAATTAAGTATGTGAGCATTGTAGGTATTCATTACCCCACCCTCGTGCTCAAGCCCTCGAGTGGAGCTTCTACCAACTCAGCCACACGGACAGTTGGAAATACGTTCACCAGATCTTGGGTTTTGAGACATATTTTTCTGGAGAACAGTGAGAATGCGGGAGGCACCGTCACATAATGCGAACTGGAGAAGTGTATTTAAGGGGAGATCGAGATAAATATGGGTGAGAGAGGAAGAGGAGGATATGTTAATGGAGTGAAATGAGGCAAGGCTGGTGTGGAGCACTAACACAAGTGGAGAGCTGATGGGCTGAATGAATTGTGCGATAAAAGAGCGAGGCCAATCCAATTCACCGTCTGCCATCCAAGGTAGCCGGCAGATTCAGTGTTAATGGAATATTAAACAATCACAGTGATCAATCTCTATCATTCTCCACCACAGACCCACAGTCGGCCGAGGAACCCCCTTCGGAACCCCCCCCCCCCCTCCGGAACCCCCCCCCCCTCCCCCCCCCACAGAGGTGGAGAGATTTGGGAACCACAGGCACGATGATACCTGTCCCTCTCAAACCACACTGCACTCACCACGTTATCATGAATCATTCACATACTGTTATCTTCAAAAAATGTTATTTTCCAAAAGAGATCCATCCACGACGGAGTGGCCCGGGCTTGCTTAGCAACCACAGAACGTTCGAACAGTCAACCAGGCTGGTGTGGGACTGGAATCAGTGTCTAGACCAGGCAAGGTGCTTGGTGTGTGTGTGTGTGTGTGGGGGGGGGTTAAATGGCAGTTTCATGGTCACTTTTTACGAATAATAATCACAGCTTAATGTGGTGTTCTTTGAGTTGCTAATAGTCAGGATGGACTTGGAGTATAAACAAAGACCACAAAAACTGAAGTCAAATAAACAAAGCTTAAATTTTTGCACTACTTATTATACAGCTCGATCGGGGGCGGCGTGTGGCGCAGTGGTTAGCACTGGGACTACGGCGCTGAGGACCCGGGTTCAAATCCCGGCCCTGGGTCACTGTCCGTGTGGAGTTTGCACATTCTCCCCATGTACCTTCCTGTACCAGCCTCCCTGGACAGGCGCCGGAATGTGGCAACTAGGGGCTTTTCACAGTAACTTCATTGAAGCCTACTCGTGACAATAAGCGATTTTCAATTTCAATTCAATTTTTTCAATGCCTGCACCCAAAGATGTGCTGGGTAGGTGGATTGGCCAGGCTAAATTGTCCCTTAATTGGAAAAGAAAAGTAATTGGCTGCTCTAAAAAAAAATTTTTTTAATTACACAGTTCGATCACTATTCCTAAAACAAGCAATATTCTAACTAACTTACAATTACACTATACTAACACTATGTACACAACCTTAAATTGTTCTCTGCTCTGCTCCCATTCTCTCTTGCCTTCTCTCCACTCTCTCCCAGAAGTCTGAGAGGTGTTCTTTTTTATAGGTCTGCTCCCCAGCTCCATTTAGTGGTCGGTTAGAGTATTACATTAACCCCTAATGTACTAGACATTATACATAATGTCACACTGAATTCATTATTGCCCATGGCCCATTGGGATCTTTTTGACAAACATAGCAAGGAGCTCACTGAATGCAGATATCCATGGGCCCAAACTGAGGTGATAAACGGCATCAAGGTCACTCAGTATTGTCCTTCATGCATTTTGCTGATTTTCGACCTTGCCGTGAACAAATGGAGACAAGTCTTGAGAATACAGATCAAAAGGTTAAAGGTGAATTCAGGACCACAATTCACCCATTCTAATTTTGCCCCACTACATGCTTCTATAAAAAAAAAACTCAACATAAACTCAAGGGACGGCTCCTCATCTTTCAACAAAGCACTTTGCAGCTTTCTAGACTCAATATCAGTTTAACAACTTCGGATCACACCGGGCAGCACTTTGGCGCAGTGGGTTAGCACTGCTGCCTCACGGCACCGAGGTCTCAGGTTCGATCCAGGCTCTGGGTCACTGTCCGCGTGGAGTTTGCACATTCTCCCCATGTCTCACCCCCACAACCCAAAGATGTGCTGGGTAGGTGGATTGGCCATGTTAAATTGCCCTTTAACTGGAAAAGAAAAAGAATTGGGCACTCTAAATTAAAAGATAAGAAGAAAAGTAATCTCTGCTCCCAGGTTATTAAACAGCTAACTGATGATTCTTCATTTACACCTCCTCTTTTTCTTTGCTCGTCACATTCCCATCCCTCTTCTGCCTGGCCCGAGCTCCCTTTTGTTATTCAACCTCTCCCGAGTTCCGCCCTATCCCTTTTGTCCTTTCCACCCCTCCCTGTGTGTCCATTTCCATCTCTCACTCTTTCCACTTCATCAACCCGAACACGTGACATATTCATAGAACCCCTACAGTGCATGGACTGGATTGGATTGAATTTGTTTACTGTCATGTGTACCGAGGTACAGTGAAAAGTATTTTTCTGCGAGCAGCTTAGCAGATCATTAAGTACATGGGAAGAAAAGGGAATAAAAGAAAATACATAATAGGGCAACGCAACATATACAATGTAACTACACAAGCACTGGCATCGGGTGAAGCATACAGGGTGTAGTGTTAATGAGGTCAGTCCATAAGAGGGTCATTTAGGTGACCCTCTTATGGACTGTGGAGGCCATTCGGCCCATCGGGAGTGCACCGGCCCTCCAAAAGAGAACCCTACCTAGGTTAGACAGAGAAAAAATGTCCTCTGCTGGGAGACTCCAGAACCAGGGGACAGAGCATTGGAGTTAGGCCATGCAGGGGTAATGTACACACAGGGGATAACAGAAATGCGGATCACTCTCCTCCCCACCACCCAACAAAATGAAGACTGGGAGTCAATTGAAAATTTCAAAACTGAGATTGGCAGGGTTTTTGTTAAACAAGGAGTTATGGGACCAAGATGACTAAACAGAACCTCTGCTGAGTCTGTGGATTGGACTATCTTCACAGAGTTTTCTCCCTCCCACAGAGGGCTGGCACTAATGCCCTATCTGTGGAGTTTGGCCAAGCAAGGCCCGTGATCATTTCTGAACTTGTTAGGAACTTGCCCAGGAGGACCAATTCTTGGGGAAATAATTAAGGGACATTTTGATATGGGGGAATCATACAACCGGGAAGGGGGCGGGGGGGGGGGCTCTGCTGAAGAGAAGGGTGGGGGTGGGGCAAGTGTGAGGATGGTGGATTGATGCACCACCAAGGATGTGGGGGCGATGAAGGAAGAGCGGGTACTGATGTAGCTGCAAGACTGGGGTCATGGTTACAGGTGAATCTGAGAGCGGGGCAGGATTGCTGGTGAACTCAATAAGAGATGGGGTTGGGGTTGATGGTGAAATGGAGTGGGTGGGGGCTGGTGCTATGGGAGCTGGCCAATGGTACAAGAACATAGTGCGTATGAGGAGGTGCATACGTTCTCCCCGTGTCTGCGTGGGTTTCCTCCGGGTGCTCCGGTTTCCTCCCACAAGTCCCGAAAGACGTGCTTGTCAGGTGAATTGGACATTCTGAATTCTCCCTCTGTGACCCGAACAGGCGCCGGAATGTGGCGACTAGGGGATTTTCACAGTAACTTCATTGCAATGTTAATGTAAGCCTATTGGTGGCACTAATAAAAAACAAACAGCCCGTCTCAGGACAACAACCTCAGCACAGTCGCATAAAATTCAGAACGGTTGGGTAACCCTGAAATTCTCTCTTCCTGTTCCCGCATTAAGCTCTGCCCCCACCGTTTCTGGGCAGAACATTGCAGTTGCTAGTCTCCCGAGAGGACCTGCCCAACAATCCAACACAGCAAATCAAGTTCATTTTGTTTTTAAAAATGCCAAAGTCTTAATTTAATGCACTCAGCGATTTTAACTGAAATTGAATTAATGTTAAAGACGTGCAAGTTATAAAGAAGGAAGAAACACTATTGGGAAGGGAGGGGTCAAGATCAAAGGTCGACAGCTGACCCAGGGAGAAAGTGGAGTATCAGATCGGACACGATCTCATTGAATGGTGGAGCAGACGCGATGGGCCGAATGGGTTCCTTCAGAAGGCAGATCAGAGTCAATCATGTGGGTTTGAGACTGGAGTCACCTATAGCCCAGGTTAAGGATGTTCCTGCCCTTGGAGGGATTTGAGTGAATTTTTTTTAATATATATATAGAAATCCGACGCTTTCATCGCCAATTTAACTGATAATAGCTTTGTAATTGCTTAGTTTTTAAGACCTGAATTCTAATGTTGGGGTAGTTCTAATGGGAATCTGCATTATCTGATGTGCAGCTGGCAGATGGTCTGTGGGCGTCGGGTGTATTTCAATAACGTAAAATGCAGGAAATGTCACTTTTCTGTAACAGCCACTTAAAGACACAGATTCTCCGAAATGGAAAACAGTTTTTTTGTATTGTTTTGATGAGCTGTGGACGCCCCTGGCAAAGCCAGCATTTGTTGCCCGTCCCTAATTGCTCTCGAACTGATGTGGTTTGTTCAGCCATTTCAGAGGACAGTTCAGAGTCAACCACATTGCTGTGGGTCTGGAGTCACACGTAGACCAGACCGGGTAAGGACGGCAGATTTCCTTCCCTAAAGGACGTTTATTATTTATTTAGCGAATGCAAAACTCCGAAACCGAGCAGGTTCTCCTGGTGCAGCTGTGATGTGTGCGGATAGGCCTCCGCTGTGCCTGTGGATTGGACATCCTTCTCTGATGTGGTGCACAGTTTCCTCTCTCCCACAGGCACATAAGGGGCTGGCACTAATGCCACATCTGTGGCGATTGGCCAAGCAGGGGCCGTGGTGGGTCCTGAACATGTTGAGGGCGGATCACTCTTTCCTTGGAAGGTTGAAACAAGTTGTTGGGATGTGTGTGAGACCAGGGCCGGGATTCTCCCCGACTCGGCGGGGCAGGGGGTCCCGGCGGGACGGAGTGGCGTGTGGAATTCTCCGCACCTTTAGGGGCTAGGCCCACGCCGGAGTGGCTCCCGCTCCGCCAGCTGGCGCGAACGGCCTTTGGCGCCACGCCAACTGGGGCCGAAAGGCCTTCGCCGGCCGGCGGAAGTCCGCGCATGCGCCGGTGCGTCAGCGGCTGCTGACGTTAAACCGGCGCATGCGCAGGAGAGGGGGTCTGTTCCGCCCACGCCATGGTGAAGGCCATGGCGGGGGGGAAGAAAAAGAGTGCCCCCCACGGCACAGGCCCACCCACCGATCGGTGGGCCCCAATCGCGGGCCAGGCCACCGTGGGGGCACCCCCCCTTCCTCCCCCCCGCAGGACCCCGGAGCCCGCCCGCGCCGCCAATCCCGCCGGTACCAGAGGTGGTTTAAACCACGCCGGCGGGAGAGGCCTGTCAGCGGCGGGACTTTGGCCCTTCGCGGGCCGGAGAATCACCGCGGGGGGCCCGGCGGCCGGTGCGGGGGGCCCGCCGACCAGCGCGGCGCAATTCCCGCCCCCGCCGAATCTCGGGGGATTGAGAATTCAGGACACGGCGGGGGCAGGATTGACGCCGGCCCCGGGCGATTCTCTGACCCCACGTTTGTCGTGTCCAATGATTCACATTCATTTGTCCAGGTGGAATTTGCATCAAAGTCCACTGGGAGGGTTTTTCCGGATCGGCCTTCTTGATAGGCGGCACGTTGGCACAGTGGCTAGCACTGCTGCCTCACAGCGCCAGGGACCCGGGTTCAATTCCAGCCTCGGGTCACTGTCAGTGTGGAGTTTCCACTTTATCCCCATGTCTGCCTGGGTTTCCTCCGGGTGCTCCGGTTTCCTCCCACAGTCCAAAGGCGTGCAGGTTGGGTGGATTGGCCATGCTAAATTGTCCTTTAGTGTACAGGGATGTGCAGGTTAGGTGGGGTTACTGGGATAGGGCGGCAGAGTGGGCCTCAAAAGGGTGCTCTTTCAGAGGGTCGGTGCAGACTCGATGGGCCAAATGGCCTCCTTCTGCACTGTAGGAACTCTATGGGTCTGTCAGCTTGCCGACTGTAGCCTATGTCTCACTCTGCTGCCCGTCTCTCTCTCACTCTCTCTCTGTCTGGACGAGAAATCCGGAGACCCATTCTAATGCTCTGGGGGCACAGAATCAGATCCCATGGATTTTGTATGGAATTTAAATTCAAATAATAAATCTGCACTATAAATCTAATCTCAGTAATTATGATCATGACAACAATCGATTGCTGTACAAGTCCACCTGGATCACTGACGCCCTTTAGTGCAGTCCACCATGGACAAGCAAAAAGTACTTGGAAAAGACAAATCGAAGGGCTCCCCAAGGCTCAGTACAAGCACAACCCTGTTCAACTTGCACACAAATGATCGTCCAGAAACTACCTCTCCAAGATTCATACAGGCCAACGACATCTGCCTCGCAGCTCAGACCCCGACTTCAACACCCTAAACGAAGACTTGTCAAAGCTTGAACAATACTGCAACACTTGGCAACTCAAGTCAAGCTCTGAATAAACTGTATTCAGATCATTCCATCTTTACAATGCAAAAGCCATGAAAGAACTGAATATCCAAATGAATGGCTGCAAATTACAGCACCACCCAATCCCAACGGCTGCAAGTTACAGCACTACCCAATCCCAACACACCCCGGAGTGACTTTACACAGGACACTGACCTTCCAGGGACACCTAAAAACAACCGGAGCCAAGCTCACGTCCAGAAACAACTGGATTGCCAAATCCTCCCAACCTCAGCACTCGCAGTGAGACAGACAGAGAGAGAGAAAGAGAGAGAGAGAGAGAAAGAGAGAAAGAGTGAGAGGAAGGAAAGAGAGAGAAGACAAGAGAGGGAAGAAAAGAGAAAAGACAGAGAGAGCAAGTGAAAGAGAGCGAGAGAGAACCAGTGAGAGAGAGAGAGAGAGAGAGATGTAGTGTTCTTGTTGGATGGCCTGATTTATAAGACTTGTAGCTAAGGCTATAAACAATTTATTAACATTAATTGCGGGTCAATGATTCAACTATATACAAAACAACAGATGAATAACAGTATGAGCATGCACAAGCAACCTCTCTCTTCCAGCTCACCAGTCAGTCGGAGGTCACCTGACTCCAACGTTCACTTATATACAAATGAGACTCCTAATGGTCGGTTGGAGAATTACAGCACAACCCATATCATTACGAGAGAGAGAGAGAGAGAGAGAGAAAGACCAAGCGAGCGAGAGAGAGAGAGATGGACCGAGAGCGAGAGATTGAGATGAGACAGAGAGACAGAGAGAGAGAGAGAGAGAGACAGACAGAGACAGACACACAAACCAAGCGAGAGACCGAGACAAAAATAAATAGACCGAGACAAAGATAAATAGACCGAGACAAAGATAAATAGAGACCGAGACAAAGATAGATAGAGAGACCGAGACAAAGATAGATAGAGAGACCGAGACAAAGATAGATAGAGAGACCGAGACAAAGATAGATAGAGAGACCGAGACAAAGATAGATAGAGGATACAGTGAGAGAGATACAGAGTGATAATGGGTAAGGTTTTCTGCGCCCAGCATGGTGTGTGTCACGGTGGCAGAGGTGACCCAGGTTTCCCATCCTATGCACACCAGACCCTGCAGGGAAGTCCATGCACCTGCAGTGAGTCAGTCAGAAGGTTGCGAGGATTATGCCGGAGCCTGGCAATATTCTGGAGAATGAAGTGTTTCCCAGAATTTTCCTGATTTTGTCTCAGGCAAACCGCTTGGGCCGTCTCAAAATCGTAATCCCAACTGAAGTGTCAAAGGTCGAGCACTCCTGTTTGTGATGTTAAAATACGGAACAGATTGAAGACGATGTGGGTCAGATATTGGTACCACCGAGTTCTCTCTACCAGACTGTGTAATTACAGAATATTGCCACAGTACAAAGAACAATACAGTACAGGAACAGGCCCTTCAGCCCTCCAAGCCTGTACCAGTCATGATACTACCCTTGGAATAAAACCAATCTTACACTGACCAGGTTTTTAAATTGGTGTTCTGGGCGAGATATTTTGGGTTTTATGGGACTAAACACATCTCCTTCCTCCCAGCGAAGGAGAGGCGGGGGGGGGGGGGGGGGGGGGGGGGGATGGATCTAAGACAACAGGGGCTGGGGAACTAGAGTAGGCCATTCAGCCCCACAAGCCAGTACCACCATTCACACTGGATCAACCACAACAGGCACTTGCATCACTGCATTAATACAGGAAAGTGCTCCATGATATGGTTGACCTGGGTCTGTGCTCCATTTACTCACCCCTTGGATACCCTTACTAAAAAAAAAATCAATAAGTCTTGGTCTTGAAACATTTAATTGCCCCCAACAATCCCCACAGACAGCCCGAGATAGCCAATGGAATTAGCAAAAAGCCAACGCACACAAACACCGGGAATGGTCGTTTAGGGAAACCCTTCGCTTTCCAATATATTGCAGGGGTCAGACGTAATCCTCGCAACGTTCTGACTGACTCAGTGTGTGCGAGATTGGAGGCAGAATCCGTTCTGGATGGAACAGTAAATAGGCCTCCTGCCGGTGCCCGTCTCCGAGCAACAGGACAGCTGACTGTTGAACATTAATCACAAAACGAACAAGAGGCAGGAACTGGCTGACAAAGAGGGCCTGGGCAAATAAACACAGCCCCAATGTCACCTGCTGCCCAGATGCAAATCAGTCACTGACACTTTGACTGAAGAAGCCTCAGGCTGCCTCTTACAGTGAACTTGGGAGTCATTTTAATCATCCACCCATAGTGCGGTCCAGTAACGCCGTGTGGAAATAATAACCCACAGACTTCGACTAATCAGAGAGTCAAAACCCTACCCATCATTCCCGTGAAATGAAATGGAAGTCACCACAATCCCGCAGGGCCACAGGCTGCTCTCCCCCCCCCTTGGAGCGGGGAGAGCTGACTGGTCGTGGTTTGACCCGAGGGTCACCACACCTCAGGCAAGGGGGCAAGGCTGAGAAGGCGGGGCCTTCATGAATAACCTCAGCCTGTACGGGAGTTTGAACAGCTCCATGTCACAGACCAGCCATCCAGCCAACTGAGCGAACCATTTCCCCCATCATCCCAGTACCCGCTTTCTGAAGCAGCTAAAAAAATAGTCCGACCCCCCCCCCCTCCTCCTTTTTGTCTCATATCTTTCTTTATTCCTCCATTTTGCTTTCCAGCCATTCACACTGGTATGTGTGGACTTCCAAAAGGCTAAATTTTAAAGATGTGTACTGGCCCAGATCATGGGGCCGTTCCTTCGCCTCCCGAAAGCGGGAGGTTCAAGTCTCACCTCCAGCTGACACTCCCCAGCTGCAGTACTGAGGGAGCCCCACATTGCCAAAGTTGCTGTCTACTTGGTGTGCTGGCCATAAAGGGTCCCATGGCATTATTTGAAGATGTGATGGGGAGATGCCGGCGTTGGACTGGGGTGAGCACCAGGTTCAAGTCCAACAGGTTTGTTTCGAATCACTAGCTTTCGGAGCACTGCTCCTTCCTCAGGTGAATGAAGAGGTAGGTTCCAGAAACATAGATATAGACAAAGTCAAAGATGCAAGACAATACTTTGATGCGAGCATTTGCAGGTAATTAAGTCTTTACAGATCGAGAGATAGCGGTAACCCCAGATTACAGAGGTTTAAAACAATTCACACCTCTTTAACCTGGGGTTACCCCTCTCTCTGGATCTGTAAAGACTTAATTAACTGCAAATGCTCGCATTCAAAGTATCGTCTTGTATACTTGACTTTGTCTATATATACGTTTCTGGAACCTACCTCTTCATTCACCTGAGGAAGGAGCTGCGCTCTGAAAGCTGGTGATTTGAAACAAACCTGCTGGACTTTAACCTGGTGTTGTAAGATTTCTTACTATTATTTGAAGAGTTTTCCTGGCTCCCTGGCCCTCAGAATCTCCTCCACAAAATATGTCAAAGTCACCCATTAGCTGTGGAATGCTGATGTTTCTCACTCAATAAACACCTTTAATTTTCCTTCCAGCTTTCTCGTCACTGAATCCTGTTACCGCGTTCCTCGCCGTCACGAACAAATGGTCACCTACGCCGAAAAGAGACTCCGATGTTGAAGTTTTTCACCTTGCACCCAGCGGGACAAATGGAAGAAGGTCAAATTTCAAAGAATCACAAAAAGTTATACTACAGGGGATAAGAGTTCATAGAATTTACAGTGCAGAAGGAGGCCATTCGGCCCATCCAGTCTGCACCGGCTCTTGGAAAGAGCACCCTACCCAAGGTCAACACCTATCCCAATAACCCCACCCAACACTAAGGGCGATTTTGGACACCAAGGGCAATTTATCATGGCCAATCCACCTAACCTGCACATCTTTGGACTGTGGGAGGAAACCGAAGCACCCGAAGGAAACCCACGCACACACGGGGAGGATGTGCAGACTCCGCACAGACAGTGACCCAAGCCGGAATCGAACCTGGGACCCTGGAGCTGTGAAGCCATTGTGCTATCCACAATGCTACCGTGCTGCCCATATGCTACCGTGCTGCCCATCTGTTTTCTGTTCTGATTGGTTGGCAAAGTGAGGCGTTGCCATGGAGAATACAATGGGGAACTCCAAAAGCTGACGGGCAATTCAAAAAGGTTGTAACGCTTGAACGTATTCCTTTTGTTTTCAGAGAATGGGTCTCTTCTTGCAAGTGTAAACAAGCCAGTTCCGAGCTCAACCGATTATCTTAAAGCTGTCAATGTAGCTATTAGCACATTTCCCTCCTGTTGTATAAATTGTTGTGGGTGTTTGAAATTTGGCCTTCTTGTGTTTGTCCTGAGGGGTCAAGAAGAAAAGCTTCAACGACATGTCTCTCTTTTCAGCAATATTGAAGTATTTCTTGTGTAATGTTGATAATGTGGCAGTCAATTAATGCACAGCCAGCTCCCACAAAACGCAAACTCATAATAACCAGGTTATTTTTTTTTGGAAGTGATATCCACTGAGGTATAAAGAGTGGCGTCAGAACTCCAAAAGGACTTGTTTCCTCCATGGAACGAAACGAAAAACTGGCATTCATATAGCTCCTTTGACAATGGGCATAGAAAACTTCTTTACAACTAATGACGTATTTGTGAAGTGCAGCCAGTATTGCAATGTAGGAAATGTAGCAGCCAACTTGCACACAGCAAGATCCCACAAACAGCAACATAATGACTCATGGGTTTTGTCCCTGCCCATGAGTATTGCCGCCGAAGCTTTATTTTGATCAATTTACGGGATCTGGGAGTCGGTGGACAGGCCAGTATTTATTGCCCATCCCTAGTTGCCCTTCAGAAGGTGGTGGTGAGCTGCCTTCTTGAACCGCTGCAGCCCTTGAATCATAGAATTTACAAGGCAGAAGGAGGCCATTCGGCCCATTGAGTCTGCACCGGTCCTAGGAAAGAGCACCCAACTTAAGCCCAGGCTTCCACCCTAGCCCTGTAACCCAGTAACTCCACCTAACCTTTTGGACATTAAAGGGACAATTTATCATGGCCAATCCATCTAACCCGCACATCGTTGGACTGTGGGAGGAAACTGGAGCTCCCGGAGGGAACCCACCCAGACATGGGGAGAAAGTGCAAACTCCACAGACAGTGACACGAGGCTGGAATTGAGCGTAGGGCCCTGTAGCTGTGAGGCAGCAGTGCTAACCACTGTGCCACCATGCCACCCTAGGTGTAGGCAGACCTACAGTGCTTTTAGGAAGGGAGATGCAGGATTTTGCCCCAGCCACAGTGAGGGAACAGGGATATATTACCAAGTCAGGGCTGTGAGTGACTTGGAGGGGAACCTCCAGGTGATGGGGTCCCTATGGTATCTGCTGCTCTTAGCCTTCTAGATGGTGGCAGTCGTGAGTTTGGAAGGTGCTGCCTAAGGAACCCTGGCGAGTTGCTGCAAATTTCAAAGGAAGCAACAATTTATATTCTATGAGAAAGGGGTGGGGATTGGTTGGCTGACTAGCTCTGGTTGGAGAAGCACTGCCCTAGTCTTCTTCAAGATGTAGGGGGCTCTTTCTGGCAGGTGGGGACCATCACGGATCTGAAACATTTCTCTCCAAAAAGGTGCAGCTTAAGCTGCTGGGTTTTTGCAGCATTTTCTGCCCGAATGGTCTGCAGACACATACAAAAGAATTGCAGACACCTGGGGTGGGAGAATCGCCGGGGGGGCAGCGTGAATCCCGCCCCCGCCCGCCGCCAAATTCTCCGGCACCGGAGATTCGGCGGGGGCAGGAATCGCGCCGGTCGGCGCCCCCCCCCCCCCCCCCCCCCCCCGGCGATTCTCCGGCCTGCGATAGGCCGAAGTCTCGCTGCTGTAATGCCGGTCCCACCGGCGTGAATTAAACCACCTCCCTTACCGGCGGGACCAGGCGCCGTGGGTGGTTTCCGGGGTCCTGGGGAGGGGGGGGGGGGTGCGATTTGGCCCCGGGGGATGCGCCCACGGTGGCCTGGCCCCCGATCGGTGCCCACCGATCCGTGGGTCTGTTCCATGGGGGCACTCTTTCCCCTCCGCGTCAGCCATCAACCTCCGCGATGGCCGACACGGGCGTGACCCCCCCCTGCGCATGTGCAGGGATGACATCAGCAGCCGCTGACGCTCCAGCGCATGTGCGGACTTCGGCTGGCTGGTGCAGTCCCTTCGGCCCCCGGCTGGCGTGGCGACAAAGGCCTTCCACGCCAGCTGGCGGGGCGCATACCACTCCGGCGCCGGCCTAGCCCCTAAAGGTGAGGGCTTGGCCCCTAAAGGTGTGGAGGATTCCGCATCTTTGGGGCGGCCCGACGCCGGAGTGATTCACGCCACTCCATCCCGCCGGGAACCCCCCGCCCCGCTGGGTAGGGGAGAATCCCGCCCCTGGTGTCGCAGGATTCACACTTCAGGTGAAACCAGGAGGGGAGCCAGACTTCTCCAGCGTGGCAATTAATTAAACTGCTTCGACAGAGGGGAGGCCTTCAGAAGGGGTGTTTTGAGTTGCAATGCTCTGCTTAAAAGGGAGACTACTCCGAGCTATATTTAGAGAAAGCAATCAAGTCATTTGGAATATTAAATTATGCATTATCCCAACATATTTAACAAACTCAGCAACTAATTCTGCACTTTTTACACTCCTCTAAAAACAAGGGTTACAAATCACTCTGGCAGACTGAAGGTGGGGGGGGGGTGGGTTTGAATGGGCTGAGTGGGATTGTCTCATCAGATCTGTCTACTTTTAAAACAATAAAAATAAAAATTGTTCCGATTACTGTCAATAAACCCCCACCTCCCCCCAACCAAACAGTGGCTCGATACATTGCTGATCAGCCCAGTGGGACACAGACGACACTGTTCCCATCCTCGCCAGGTATCTATGGTAACGCAATTGAAGAGGAGGGAAGAGGCTAGACTGATGAGTTACTGCAGCGAAGCTTGCATCTCTCCCAAACAAGGCACCCAAAGCATTTCACAGTCAATGAAGCCAACGTTCTAACGTGGGAAGAGTAGCAGCCAAACTGCGCCCAGCAAGATCCCACAACAGCAATGTGATAGTGACCGTGTTATCTGTTTTTGCGATGCTGTACTAGGGGTAATTATTGAGCCGGGCACAGAAGGGGGAGAAGTCACTCACTGTCTGTCCCCCCCCCCTCCCCCCCCCCCCCCTCCCCAATGCCTCCCCAATGTCACGGGACAGTTTACATCCAGCTGTGAGGGCAGAAGGAGGATGCTTTTAAACGTTTCCGCCAAACGTCAGCACAGCTCCCCCCCCCCCCCCCCCCTCTGCACTGCAATGAGAGCGTGCTCCCGTCTCCACGACACGATTTGAACCCATCACCTTTGGGCTGGCTGGGGGGGGGGGGGGGAGGCTTAGGCCGCCGCATGCATGCCAAGAGCTGTCCCAAAGGGTGACATTGGTTTGCGTGGATAAAGATTGGTGTCAGCACAGGCTGAAGCCAGTGTCACCTGGGGGAGTGGTTGCCTCAAACTGGTTAATGCTGATTAACATCACAAGTGCAACATTTACACAGCAAGAATAGAACTTCTGGCACAGGCACTTAACTTGGAAGAGATAATTTTGGCATAATGCTTGCACAGGAGCTGTGGATAGGGTGGGTGTAGGAGAGGGGAACGAGATAGCAACGTTGAATTATACTTCACCTTTAGTATGGCACATTTCCAAGGTTGTTTCGGACAAGGAAGAAACCGAGCGCTGGGAATGAGAGAAGAGGATTTTTTAAGTAGTAATTCTCCGAAGGTGGGAATCGCTGGCACGGACAGCATCCATTGTCCATCCCCTGGATCCCCGCGGGAAGGTGATGTGGTGCACCATCTTGAATCACTGGCTCTTTGATAAGACTGAACGCCCTTTTTAGAAGGTAATGCAGAGTCAGTCACAGTCTGGGACCACAATCACATTGGAGGTCCACATCTGGGAGAAATGGCAGCTGTGCGGAGGTGATGGTATAGTGGTATTGTCACCGAGAACCAGGGGAATTCTCCGAGGACCAGGGTCCGAATCCCACCATGGCAGATGGTGGAATTGGGATTCAATTTTAAAAATCTGGAATTAAGAGTCGAATGATGACCATGAAACCAGCGTCGATTGTGATTTTAAAATCCCGTCTAGTTCACTAATGTCCTTTAGGGAAGGAAATCTACTGTCCTTACCCGATCTAGCCTACTTGTAACTCCATATCTACATTAATGTGACTGACTCTTAAATGGCAGCCAGACCAAAAAAGCAGGTGCCAACCTGGTGAAGCTACATCACAGGATGCACCATGCAAACTGTGCCCCCATTTCAACCCGTCCATCCTATTGGGCGGTTTTCTCCGCTCCCGATAAAAATCGGGATGGCCGTCGTGAAATCGGCCGAGGTTCACGACGGCCTCGGGGCCCGCTCCTAATTCACCCCCACCCAGGGGGCTAGGAGTGGGCCTCCGTCTTTCCCGGCCGCGACCTCGTCGTGAGGTCATCCGCGCATGTGCGGATGACTTCATCGTGCAGACGGCGCGAACCGCGCATGCGCGGTGGCCGTCTGTCTCCTCAGCCGCCCGGCAAGACGTGGCGGCTTGATCTTGCCGGGCGGCTGAGGGGAAATAGTGCGTCTGTTTTGTACGCTGGCCCGATGATCGGTGGGTACCGATCGTGGGCCTGTCCCCTCCCGAGCACAGTCGTGGTGCTCCCGTGCCAATCGGGCCCCCAGATGCACCAAACGGGCATCTGGCACCCGTTTCACGAATGCAGCAACCAGGTGTGGTTGCTGCCATGGTGAAACAGGCGTGAAGGGCCGGCCGCTCGGCCATCGGGCTCGGAGAATCGCCGTGACAAACGGCGTGCGGCGATTTTTCCGAGCCCGGGGGGGGTACATCGCTGTGGGTGCCAGGGGGGCGTATAAAATGTCGGGACGCCCTCCCACGATTCTCCCACGCCACGTGGGGAGCGGAAAATTCCGCCCCTAATCTTTTGAGCTTTCCCTAACTCGTTGACCTGGTGAAGCTACAACACAGGACTACGTGTGTGCCAAACAGCATAAGCAGCAAATAACGGACACAGTTAAGCGATTCCACAACGAATGCATCAGATCTAAGCTCTGCAGTCCTGCCACATCCAGCCGTGAATGGTGATGGACAATTAAACAACTCACTGGAGGAGGAGGCTCCACAAATATCCCCTTCCTCAATGATGGAGGACCCCAACATATATGTGCAAAAGACAAGGCTGAAGAATTCGCAACAATCTTCAGCCGGAAGTGCCGAATGGATGATCCGTAGCTGTCTCCTCCAGAGGTCCCCAGCATCACAGATGTCAGTCTTCAGCCAATTTGATTCGCCCCACGTGATATCACGAAACAGCTGAGGGAGGGCAGCACGGTGGTGCAGTGGGTTAGCACTGCTGCCTCACGGCGCCGAGGTCCCGGCCCTGGGTCACTGTCCATGTGGAGTTTGCACATTCTCCCCGTGTTTGTGTGGGTTTCACCCCCACAACCCAAAGATGTGCAGGGTAGATGGATTGGCCACGCTAAATTGCCCCTTAATTGGAAAAAAATAATTGGGTGCTCTAAATTTATTTTAAAAAAGAAAAAAAAAGGAAACAGCTGAAGGCACTGGATATTGCAACGGCTATGGGGCCCTGACAATATTCCAGCAAAAGTAGCGAAGCTTCAGAACTTGCTGCACCCCTAGCCAAGCTGGTCCAGTACAGCGACAACACTGACACACTGACATCTACCCAGCAATGTGGAAAATTGCCCAGGTACATACAGTGCACAAAAACCTTAATAAATTTAACCTGACCAATTACCGACCCATCAGCCTACACTCAATCATCAGTAAAAATTGATGGAAGGGGTCATCAACAGCTCCATCAAGCAGCACTAGCTTAGCAATAACCTGCTCACGGACACTCAGTTTCGGCTCCGCCAGGTCACTCAGCTCCTGACCTCATTACAGCCTTGGTTCAAACATGGACAAAAGAGCTGAATGCCAGAGATGAGGTGAGAGTGGCTATCCTTGACATCAAGGCAGCATTTGACCCAGTATGGCATCAAGGAGCCCCAACTAAACTGGAGTCAATGGGAATCAGGGGAACCACTGGTTAGAGAAATATCTAACAAAGTAAAAAGGTTTGTTGGAGGTCAATCATCAGTTCCAGGACATCACTGCAGGAGTTCCCCAGGCTAGTGTCCTCGTTCCAACCATCTTCAGCTGCTTCATCAATGATTTACTACGGATGGCAAGTTCTTGATGAATTAGAACACACTGCTAATGGTGCAAATGCTGTGACAATCGAGTGCATGCTCCACATTGACAGCAGCTGATGTTGGGAACAGTTGGGGCACCTGGGGGGAGGGGGGGGGGGGGGTTTCGGGAGAGGGGTGGAAGGGAGAAGCTGTGGAGGGAAGATGTAGCCTACATTTACTGTTGAACACCAATTGGCTCCAGCTCCCCATGCTTTACCAGAACGGGGGAAACCACATATTGGTTGGAAGATACACAGGGTGGGTGACGCAGTGGATAGCACTACTGCTTCACGGCGCCGAGAACCTAGGTTCAAGCCCGGCCCCGGGTCACTGTCCATGTGGAGTTTGTACCTTCTCTCCGTGTCTGCGTGGGTCTCACCCCCACAACCCAAAGATGTGCAGGGTAGGTGGATTGGCTACACTAATTTACCCCTTTATCGGAAAAACAAGAATTGGATACTTTAAATTTAAAAAAGGATACACAGGGACGGTGTAGCCACCTGATGCCCAAGGTGACAATGAGGGTGACAATGAGGGACAACCTGACAGTGGCCAAGATTCTCAGACTATCGGACACATCGCATCAAACTCCCATAAAGATCTGATGCAGGAGACACCTCATTTCTTCACCTGGCAGGTCAGGCACCATCAAAATGGATAAGCAAACCACACACCCCATTCTAAACCAGCAGCAGCAATGTTTTAAAAACCTCAAAACAAATCACCCTGGTCATCGAAACCCCAAGGAATTGAAGCCTGCCCGGAAAGTTAAACATTTTAAAATGCAGAGTAAAAGGTGAAGTGAGGCGGAACATTTTCCACCAAAAGGTTTAGAAAGTTGAAGAATAACTGCTGATGGAAAAACACTAAATTAGACATATGGAGTCATAGGCCAAAAGGACAATGCTCGCCCAGCAGACACACGACGTCAAGAGTTTCACAGACTTCACTTGTAAACATATCAGCACACGACTGCCACAGGGAAACTCCAAATGCAGCAGCAGAACCTTTAGCAAACATGGTCACTCAGAGCACCTATGGGGTTTCCAACCCTCCAAGATCGTCCTGGGGTTTCCTCAGGATCAAAGTTTAATCTGACGTGAGAAAAAGCTCGGAGAAAAACCACTTGGACAATTTTAATAAATGATCTTTTTTCATTTTCCTTGAATGCTTTAATTTGTTAATTAAGCATCTTGCAGATGGCAAAATGGTCTTTGACGGTCAAAAAACCCATCCTAAACAGGTAAACAGATACCTCCACCTGTCTTGTAGGCCTCAGCCAAACTGAATTGTATTTGTACAGCACGTTAAACACAGTCAAACATTCCAAAACACTTCACAGGAACATTAGAGGAAAATTAAACACCACGCTACCTAAGGAGCTATAGGGCAGATAACCCCAAGGATTGGCTAAAGCAGGGAAGGAAGGGGGTGGGGAGGCACGCAGTGAGGTGGGGGGGCAGTGGGGAGGCACGCGGGGGTGGGCGGCAGAGGGGAGGCACACGGTGAGGTGGGGGGCAGTGGGGAGGCACGCAGTGAGGTGGGGGGCAGTGGGGAGGCACGCGGTGGGGGGGGGCAGTGGGGAGGCACGTGGTGAGGTGGGGGCAGTGGGGAGGCACGCAGTGAGGTGGGGGGGCAGTGGGGAGGCACGCAGTGAGGTGGGGGGCAGAGGGGAGGCACGCGGTGAGGTGGGGGGGCAGTGGGGAGGCACGCGGTGAGGTGAGGAGGCTGTGCGGTGGGGGGAGGGGGTAGTGGAGAGGTGTGCGGGGGGGGGTGGGGGTGCAGTGAGGCCGCTTGGTGAGGTGGGGGTCAGTGAGGAGGCTGTGCGGTGGGGGGGGGGGGGTAGTGGAGAGGTGTGCGGTGAGGTGGCGGGGGCAGTGGGGAGGCACGCGGTGAGGTGGGGAGGCACGCGGTGAGGTGGGGAGGCACGCGGTGAGGTGGGGGGCAGTGGGGAGGCTGTGCGGTGGGGGGGGTAGTGGAGAGGTGTGCGGTGAGGTGGCGGGGGCAGTGGGGAGGCATGCGGGGGAGGGGGTCAGTGAGGAGGCTGTGCGGTGGGGGGGTAGTGGAGAGGTGTGCGGGGGGTGCGGGTGCAGTGAGGCCGCTCGGTGAGTGGTGGGGGGGGCAGTGGGGAGGCTGTGCGGTGAGGGGGGTAATGGAGAGGTGTGCAGGGGGGGTGGTGGGGGTGCAGTGAGGCCGCTCAGTGAGGTGGGGGGCAGTGGGGAGGCTGTGCGGTGGGTGGGGTCAGTGGGGAGGCTGTGCGGTGGGGGGGCAGTGGAGAGGTGTGCGGGGGGGGGGGGGGTGCAGTGAGGCCGCTCGGTGAGTGGTGGGGGGGCAGTGGGGAGGCTGTGCAGTGGGGGGGTAGTGGAGAGGTGTGCGGGGGGGGGGGGGGGGTGGGGGTGCAGTGAGGCCGCTCGGTGAGGTGGGGGTCAGTGAGGAGGCTGTGCGGTGGGGGGGGGGGGGGGGGGAGTAGTGGAGAGGTGTGCGGTGAGGTGGCGGGGGCAGTGGGGAGGCTGTGCGGTGGGGGGGTAGTGGAGAGGTGTGCGGGGGGGGGTGCAGTGAGGCCGCTCGGTGAGTGGTGGGGGGGCAGTGGGGAGGCTGTGCGGTGGGGGGGTAGTGGAGAGGTGTGCGGGGGGGGGGGGGGGGTGCAGTGAGGCCGCTCGGTGAGGTGGGGGTCAGTGAGGAGGCTGTGCGGTGGGGGGGGGGGGGAGTAGTGGAGAGGTGTGCGGTGAGGTGGCGGGGGCAGTGGGGAGGCTGTGCGGTGGGGGGGTAGTGGAGAGGTGTGCGGGGGGGGGGGTGCAGTGAGGCCGCTCGGTGAGTGGTGGGGGGGCAGTGGGGAGACTGTGCGGTGGGGGGGCAGTGGGGAGGCTGTGCGGTGGGGGGTCAGTGGGGAGGCTGTGCGGTGGGGGGGGTAGTGGAGAGGTGTGCGGGGGGGGTGGGGGGGCAGTGAGGCCGCTCGGTGAGTGGTGGGGGGGCAGTGGGGAGACTGTGCGGTGGGGGGGGTAGTGGAGAGGTGTGCGGGGGGGGTGGGGGGGCAGTGAGGCCGCTCGCTGAGTGGTGGGGGGGCAGTGGGGAGGCTGTGCGGTGGGGGGGTGGGTAGTGGAGAGGTATGCAGTGAGTGGTGGGGGAGCAGTGGGGAGGCTGTGC
Organism: Scyliorhinus canicula; assembly: GCF_902713615.1. NCBI lineage: Eukaryota > Metazoa > Chordata > Chondrichthyes > Carcharhiniformes > Scyliorhinidae > Scyliorhinus > Scyliorhinus canicula. Next base: position 5,077,836 of record NC_052154.1, on the reverse strand, counting down.
GGTGGGGGGGCAGTGGGGAGGCTGTGCGGTGGGGGGGGTGGGTAGTGGAGAGGTATGCAGTGAGTGGTGGGGGAGCAGTGGGGAGGCTGTGCGGTGGGGGGGCAGTGGGGAGGCTGTGCGGTGGGGGGGCAGTGGGGAGGCTGTGCGGTGGGGGGTCAGTGGGGAGGCTGTGCGGTGGGGGGGTAGTGGAGAGGTGTGCAGTGAGTGGTGGGGGGGCAGTGGGGAGGCTGTGCGGTGGGGGGGCAGTGGGGAGGCTGTGCGGTGGGGGGTCAGTGGGGAGGCTGTGCGGTGGGGGGGTAGTGGAGAGGTGTGCGGGGGGGGGGGTGCAGTGAGGCCGCTCGGTGAGTGGTGGGGGGGCAGTGGGGAGGCTGTGCGGTGAGCGGTGGGGTCAGTGTGGTGGCCAGGAGGCTGAGCAGCAGCCAGAAGGCAATTACATAGTTTGAGGTCCAGGCAACTGAGGCACAGCTCCAATGTCCAAAGGCGTGCAGGTTAGGTGGATTGGCCACGCTAAATTTGCCCCTTAGTGTGAAATCTATGATTCTAAGTTTACAGAGAGGAGAATGAGGGAGACCAGCTATGAGAGCATTGGAATCGTCGGCACATGAGGTAACGAAGGCAGGGCTGAGGATTTCAGATGAGCGGAGAGAGGGGCAAAGTCACGCAATGCAGCACAAGTAGAAAGAGCTGGTCTTGGTGTTAGCTTTGTCACATAGTTGGAAGTTCATCCTGAGGTCTGAGTCTCATACAACAACCAAGGTTGTGAACAGTCTTAGACTGTAGCCAGGGAGAGGAACTGAGTCAGGAGCAGGGGAACAGAGTTAGGGCCGTGATTATCCAGTCTTCCCAGTAATTCTGGTTCACCCTGGACGGTGACCAGCATTAGCCCAGGGCGACAATACCTGCCATTATAGAACATAGAACATAGAACAGTACAGCACGGAACAGGCCCTTCGGCCCTCGATGTTGTGCCGAGCAATGATCACCCTACTCAAACCCACGTATCCACCCCATACCCGTAACCCAACAACCCCCCCTTAACCTTACATTTTAGGACACTACAGGCAATTTAGCATGGCCAATCCACCTAACCCGCACACCTTTGGACTTTGGGAGGAAACCGGAGCACCCGGAGGAAACCCACGCACACACGGGGAGGACGTGCAGACTCCGCACAGACAGTGACCCAGCCGGGAATCGAACCTGGGACCCTGGAGCTGTGAAGCATTTATGCTAACCACCATGCTACCGTGCTGCCCCTGACCAGGGGCATTATGACCAGGATCTCTTTTTTAAAAAAATTTAGTGTACCCAATTCAATTTTTTCCAATTAAGGGGCAATTTAGCATGGCCAATCCACCTACCCTGCACATTTTTGGGTTGTGGGGGTGAAACCCACGCAAACACGGGGAGAATGTGCAAATTCAACACGGACAGTGACCCAGAGCCGGGATCAAACCTGGGGCCTCGGCGCCGTGAGGCAGCAATGCTAATCACTGTGCCACCGTGCTGCCCGCCCACCCCCCCCGAACCAGGACCTCAACATGGCTCGCCACGGCTGGTTTATCACTGGGCTAAATGGCTGGCTTTTAAAGCAGACCAAGGCAGGCCAGCAGCACGGTTCAATTCCCGTCCCAGCCTCCCCGAACAGGCGCCGGAATGTGGCGACTAGGGGCTTTTCCACAGTAATTTCATTTGAAGCCTACTTGTCACAATAAGCGATTTTCATTTTTCATTTAATTTCTCCCCGTGCTGCTGTGGGATCTTGCTGTGCATCAAGTAGCTGGCCCACTACCTGCCCCTCCCCCACAATTTACACGTTGAAATGTTTAGGAGAGCTGGCATAAGGCACTAAATAAATCCAAATCACTTATAAAACCTTAATCCAAGTTACCTTCTAAATGATTTAGATCTCTGATACGGGCCTGTTTTATTAGACAGGTGTCGGTTTGTACAGGTTTCACATATATGCCAATCTCCACACACCAATGTTAATAAGTAACCACGTAAATAATATAAATGCCTCATCCGTGAAGGTGCCAATCACCTTGAGCCTCGCAGGGCGGAGCATGTGGAAGCCAGGTGTAAACAGCGGAGGAGATCGCAGAATCCAGAGCACCCCTCCCACCCACCTCATCCAACACCACCTGCCAAACCTGTGGCAGAGTCGGCAGATCCAGGATCGGACAATTCAGCTTCCACTGAACCCACCTCCCCCGGAGTGGATGCAGGTCCTCCCCCAGGCTGGGGCACTGCCCGAGACAGAATCAATCCATCAATCAATCTCTCTCTCTCTCTATAATCTATACATCCAGTGGTTAGCACAGTTGCTTCACAGCTCCAGGGTCCCAGGTTCGAATCCCAACTTGGGTCACTATCTGTGCGGAGTCTGCACGCTCTCCCTGCGTGGGTTCCCCCCCGGGTGCTCCGGTTTCCTCCCACAAAGATGTGCAGGTTGGGTGGATTGGCTACGCTAAATTGCCCTTAGTGTCCAAAAAGGTTAGGTGGGGGTTACCTGGATAGGGGGGAGAGGGAGGCTTAAGTGGGGTGCTCTTTCCAAGGACCGGTGCAGATTCGATGGGCCGAATGGCCTAATTCTGCAGTGTAAATTCATTCTTTTTAAAATAAATTTAGAGCACCCCATTCATTTTTTCTAATTAAGGGGCATTTTAGCGTGGCCAATCCATCTACCCTGCACATCTTTGGGTTGTGGGGGCGAAACCTATGCAAACACGGGGAGAATGTGCAAACTCCAAACGGGCAGTGACCCAGAGCCGGGATCGAACCTGGGACCTCGGCGCCGTGAGGCAGCAGTGCTAACCTACTGCGCCACCGTGCTGCCCCCCTGCAGTGTAAATCCTAAGTATCTCTCTATATTTATCTCTCTATATCTATCTCTATATCTAATATATATACACACATACTATATATTATATATATATTATACAGAATAATTAATCTAATCTATAGTAAAGGATGTATCATAATCTTTATTTGACTCTTCTTGCAATGTCTGAACCTCACCAAGCAGTGTTGAACCAGAATGACCTGCAGCAACTCAGCTATCACGCAGGATCATTCCCGTCACTATGGAAACAGCAGTCTCTAAGAAGCTGAGCAATGATATCACACACAGAGCTCAGGCCTGTTTGTAGCACAGTATGGGTAGGGCTCCACCGTCACTGGGCCAGAGGGTCTAGAAGGTGGAGGCCATTCTGCCCTCACTCCTCTGCCAGCTCTTTGGAAGAGCTATCCGATTAATCCCGTTCCCCTGCTCTTTCCCCGCAAATATTCTCCCACAAATATTTACACACTTCCCTTTCCAAAGTTACTATTGTATTGTCTCCACTGCCCTTTCCAGCCAAAACATCACTCCTCATCTCCCCTCCTGAATCAACCCAAGGATGACTCAAAGGCAGACTGTTAATCAGGAACACCCAATATAATCACCACATCCTTGGCACAGAAAAAGTCCCTCTTAATCGTCCCACACAATCTGAAGCCTGTTGGATTATTAAAAGAATATCTCGACAACAAAAGCTACCGTTTCCTCAACACATACAGCGGCCAGCCTTCAGCTCTCACACATTAACTTTGTTTGAAATTTTATTCATCGAATATGGGGATGTCGCTGTCAAGGGCAACACTCACCTTTTGAATAGAAAGGAGTGGGTTGCTCGCCTATCGCAGAGGCCAGTTTTTCATTTTATAAATCCTCTACAGTTCTCTGTGGTACAGATCCATTACCCTCAGAGAAGAAATGACTCCTCATGTCTGTATTAAATTGTTAACCCCTTACTCGGAGATTATGCCCTCTGCTCCTCAAATCTCCCACAAGAAGAAACAATCCTGTCAAGCTCCCAGAGACTCCTTTATGTCTCAATAAGGTCGCCTCTCATTCTTCTAAACTCCAAAGAGTACAGGCCCAACCTACTCAACCTTTCCTCATAAGAAAACTCTCCATACCCGGGATCAACCTAGTGACCCTTCTCACATCAACTCCATACTCCCAGAATGCCTTGATCCACTGCAACTCGCATACCGCCACAACCGGTTCACTGCAGATTCCATCTCCCTGCCCTACACTCATCCCTGGAGCATTTCAACAACATGGACTCCTACATCAGACTCCTATTCACTGGCTACAGCTCTGCCTTCAACACCATAATCCCAGCCAAGCTCATATCAAAACTCCAAAACCTAGGACTTGGCTCCTCCCTCTGCAACTGGATTCTTAACTTTTCTGACCCATAGACCACAATCATCAGGAAAAACAACAACACCTCCTCCACGATAGTCCTCAATACCGGGGCCCCGCAAGGCTGCGTACTTAGCCCCCTACTATACTCCCTGTACACACACGACTGCGTGGCAAAATTTGGCTCGGCCGTAGTGGGTCAGATCTCAAACAACGATGAGTCAGAGTACAGGAAAAAGGTAGAGAACCTAGTGGCGTGGTGTAACAACAACAATCTCTCCCTCTTCATCAGCAAAACTAAAGAGCTGGTCATTGACTTCAGGAAACAAAGTATTGGACACACCCCTGTCTGCAACAATGCCGAGGTGGAGATGGTTGACAGCTTCAAATTCCTAGGTGTGCACATTACCAACAATCTGTCCTGGTCCACCCACATCAATGGTACGACCAAGAAAGCACAACAGTGCGGATACTTCCTCAGGAGACGAAGGAAATTCGGCATGTCCACACTGAATCTTACCAATTATTACAGATGCACCATAGAAAGCATCCTATCTGGCTGCATCACAGCCTGGTATGGCAACTGCTCGGCCCAAGATCATAAGAAACTACAGAGAGTCGTAAATACAGCCCAGTCCATCACGCAAAAACGCCTTCCATCCATTGACTCTGTCTACACCTCCCGCTGCCTTGGGAAAGCGGGCAGCATAATCAAAGACTCCTCCCACCCGGGTTATTCTCTCTTCCAACCTTCCAAGGGTGGCACGGTAGCACAGTGGTTAGCACTATGGCTTCACAGCACCAGGGTCCCAGGTTCGATTCCCGGCTTGGGTCACTGTCTGTGGGGAGTCTGCACGTTCTCCCCGTGTCTGCGTGGGTTTCCTCCGGATGCTCCGGTTTCCTCCCACAATCCAAAAATGTGCAGGTTAGGTGGATTGGCCATGCTAAATTGTCCTCAGGTTAGATGGGTTTGCTGGGTTACGGGGTGGAGGTGTGGGTTTAAGTAGGGTGCGCTTGCCAAGAGCTGGTGCAGACTCGATGGGCCAAATGGCCTCCTCCTACACTGTGAATTCTGCGATCTGTGAACCTCTTCCATTGGGCAGGAGATACAAAAGTCTGAGAATACGCACTAACAGATTCAAAAACAGCTTCTTCCCCGCTGTTACCCAGACTCCTCAATGACCCTCTGATGGACTGAACTGATCTCTCCGCACATCTCCTCTACTGAGTAGTACTACACTCCGAATGCTTCACCCGATGTCAGTGTCCATGTATTTACTGTATATCCTGTGTTTTTCATGTATGGATAGATCTGGACTGCACGCAGAACAATACTCATCACTGTACCGCGGTACACGTGACAATAAATCCAAATCCAACACTTGGATAAGGGGATCAAAACTGTTCACAGAATTCCAGGTGTGGTCTAATGAGTGCTTTTTATAGTTTTAGCAAGATTTCCCTACTTTTAGATTCCAGTCCCTTTGAAATAAAAGCCAACATTCCTTTTGCCTTCCCAATTTACTGCAGAACCTCGCGGTAGCTTTTTGTGATTTATGCAAAAGGTCCCCCCCGGAATCTCTCTACGCTGCAGCTTCTGCAGGTCTTTCTCTGTTGAAGTCACATTCAGCTCCTTTATTCTCCCTACCAAAAGTGCAGAACTTCACAGGCGGGACCCTCTGAGCCTCCACACCAAAATTGCGATCGGCGCTGGGGCGGAGAATGGGCGTCAAACCCGAGATCGGGTCCGACGCCGCTCCCGCGATTCTCCGGTCCTTGGAGAATCGTTGCCCGACACGGCGCCGGTTGGGGGCCATTGAAAGAGGCCCCGGCGGCAATTCACTGAGTGCAGCTGGCCAAGTTCCCAACAGCGTGGTTCTCACATGGTTCCTTCCACCTGTTGGGAACTCGGCATGGCAGCGGTGGACTCAGTCCGCGGCCACCCTGGTTGGGGGGGGGGGGGGGGGGGGGTCGTTCACGGCGGGGGGCGGGTGTGGCCTCTCCAGGACAGCGAGGCTACCAATCAGGGGCCATCGATCCGCGGGCCCGCACGATCTGGGGGAGGCCTATATTTTCGATGCCAGTCCCCGGTGTGGGTCGGCCATGTCGCGCGGGGCGGCCGATGGAGGCCGTCTGCATGTGCGGACCCCCCGGCCGGAGGTGCAGGGCCCCGTATCGGCAGCCGGAGCAGCAAGGAGCACTCCGGGGCTCTGCTAGCCCCCTGCAAATCGGAGAATCAGCCTGGACTTTCTCCAGCTAAGTCCAGAGTGATCCGCGCGCGTTTTTTCACGGGCGTGGGGACATAGCCCCATTATTGGAGAATCCACCCCACATTTTCTGACATTATATTCCATCTGCCAAGTTTTTGCCCACTCACTTATCCTGTCTATATCCCTATGTAGACTCTTTGTGTCATCATCACCAGTTGCCTTCCCATCTATTTTTGTGTCATCCTCAAACTTGACAATGGTACATTCACTTCCCTCGTCCAATTGCTACACCTGCCCGAGAGTGTTTGATGGGGACAGTGTAGAGGGAGCTTTACTCTGTATCTAACCATGTGCTGTCCCTGTCCTGGGAGTGTTTGATGGGGACAGTGTAGAGGGAGCTTTACTCTGTATCTAACCCCGTGCTGTACCTGTCCTGGGAGTGTTTGATGGGGACAGTGTAGAGGGGGCTTTACTCTGTATCTAACCCCGTGCTGTACCTGTCCTGGGAGTGTTTGATGGGGACAGTGTAGAGGGGGCTTTACTCTGTATCTAACCCCGTGCTGTAGCTGTCCTGGGAGTGTTTGATGGGGACAGTGTAGAGGGGGCTTTACTCTGTATCTAACCCCGTGCTGTACCTGTCCTGGGAGTGTTTGATGGGGACAGTGTAGAGGGAGCTTTACTCTGTATCTAACTCTGTGCTGTACCTGTCCTGGGAGTGTTTGATGGGGACAGTGTAGAGGGAGCTTTACTCTGTATCTAACCCCGTGCTGTACCTGTCCTGGGAGTGTTTGATGGGGACAGTGTAGAGGGGGCTTTACTCTGTATCTAACCCCGTGCTGTACCTGTCCTGGGTGTGTTTGATGGGGACAGTGTAGAGGGCGCTTTACTCTGTATCTAACCCCGTGCTGTACCTGTCCTGGGAGTGTTTGATGGGGACAGTGTAGAGGGAGCTTTACTCTGTATCTAACCCCGTGCTGTACCTGTCCTGGGAGTGTTTGATGGGGACAGTGTAGAGGGAGCTTTACTCTGTATCTAACCCCGTGCTGTACCTGTCCTGGGTGTGTTTGATGGGGACAGTGTAGAGGGTGCTTTACTCTGTATCTAACCCCGTGCTGTACCTGTCCTGGGAGTGTTTGATGGGGACAGTGTAGAGGGAGCTTTACTCTGTATCTAACCCCGTGCTGTACCTGTCCTGGGAGTGTTTGATGGGGACAGTGTAGAGGGAGCTTTACTCTGTATCTAACCCCGTGCTGTACCTATCCTGGGAGTGTTTGATGGGGACAGTACAGAGAGAGCTTTAATCTGTATCTAACCCCGTGCTGTACCTGTCCTGGGAGTGTTTGATGGGGACAGTGTAGAGGGAGCTTTACTCTGTATCTAACCCTGTGCTGTACCTGTCCTGGGAGTGTTTGATGGGGACAGTGTAGAGGGAGCTTTACTCTGTATCTAACCCCGTGCTGTACCTGTCCTGGGAGTGTTTGATGGGGACAGTGTAGAGGGAGCTTTACTCTGTATCTCACCCCGTGCTGTACCTATCCTGGGAGTGTTTGATGGGGACAGTACAGAGAGAGCTTTAATCTGTATCTAACCCCGTGCTGTACCTGTCCTGGGAGTGTTTGATGGGGACAGTGTAGAGGGAGCTTTACTCTGTATCTAACCCCGTGCTGTATCTGTCCTGGGAGTGTTTGATGGGGACAGTGTAGAGGGAGCTTTACTCTGTATCTAACACCGTGCTGTAGCTGTCCTGGGAGTGTTTGATGGGGACAGTGTAGAGGGAGCATTACTCTGTATCTAACCCCGTGCTGTACCTGTCCTGGGAGTGTTTGATGGGGACAGTGTAGAGGGAGCTTTACTCTGTATCTAACCCCGTGCTGCACCTGTCCTGGGAGTGTTTGATGGGGACAGCGTAGAGGGAGCTTTACTCTGTATCTAACCCCGTGCTGCACCTGTCCTGGGAGTGTTTGATGGGGACAGCGTAGAGGGAGCTTTACTCTGTATCTAAGCCCGTGCTGCTCCTGTCCTGTGAGTGTTTAATGGGGACAGTGTAGAGGGAGCTTTACTCTGTATCCAACACTGTACTGTACCTGTCCTGGGAGTGTTTGATGGGGACAGTGTAGAGGGAGCTTTACTCTGTATCCAACACCGTACTACAAAGAACAAAGAAAATTACAGCACAGGAACAGGCCCTTCGGCCCTCCCAGCCTGCGCCGATCCAGATCCTTTATCTAAACCTGTCGCCTATTTTCCAAGGATCTACTTCCCTCTGTTCCCCGCCCGTTCATATATCTGTCTAGATGCATCTTAAATTATGCTATCGTGCCCGCCTCTACCACCTCCGCTGGCAAAGCATTCCAGGCACCCACCACCCTCTGCATAAAAAACTTTCCACGCACATCTCCCTTAAACTTTCCCCCTTTCACCTTGAAATCGTGACCCCTTGTAATTGACACCCCCACTCTTGGAAAAGCTTGTTGCTATCCACCCTGTCCATACCTCTCACAATTTTGTAGACCTCAATCAAGTCCCCCCTCAACCTCCATCTTTCCAACTAAAACAATCCTAATCTACTCAACCTTTCTTCATAGCTAGCACCCTCCATACCAGGTAACATCCTGGTGAACTTCCTCTGCACCCTCTCTAAAGCATCCACATCCTTCTGGTAATGTGGTGACCAGAACTGCACGCAGTATTCCAAATGTGGCCTAACCAAAGTCCTTTACAACTGGAACATGACCTGCCGACTCTTGTACTCAATACCCCGTCCAATGAAGGCAAGCATTTTATATGCCTTTTTTTTTTCATAAATTTAGTGTACCCAATTATTTTTTCCAATTAAGGGGCAATTTAGCGTGGCCAATCCACCTATCCTGCACATCTTTTGGGTTGTGGGGGTGAAACCCACCCAGACACGGGGAGAATGTGCAAACACCTCATGGACAGTAACCCAGAGCCGGGATTCGAACCCGGGTCCTCAGCGCCGTAGGCAGCAATGCTAACCACTGTGCCACCTTGCTGTCTGCCTTCTTGACCACTCTATCGACCTGCGTTGCCACCTTCAGGATACAATGGACCTGAACTCCCAGATCTCTCTGTACATCAAATTTCCCCAGGACTTTTCCAATGACCCTATAGTCCACTCTTGAATTAGATCTTCCAAAATGCATCACCTCGCATTTGCCTGGATTGAACTCCATCTACCATTTCTCTGCCCAACTCTCCAATCTATCTATATTTTTCTGTATTCTCTGACAGTCCGCCTCGCTATCTGCAACTCCACCAATCTTAGTATCATCTGCAAACTTGCTCATCAGACCACTTATACCTTTGTCCAGATCATTTATGTATATCACAAACAACAGTGGTCCGAGCACGGGTCCCTGTGGAACACCACTGGTCACAGTTCTCCATTTTGAGACACTCCCTTCCACCACTACTCTCTGTCTCCTGTTGCCCAGCCAGTTCTTTATCCATCTAGCTAGTACACCCTGAACCCCATACGACTTCACTTTTTCCATCAACCTGCCATGGGAAACTTTATCAAACGCATCAAGCTGCCACGGGAAACTTTATCAAATGCTGTACCTGTCCTGGGAGTGTCTGATGCTACTGAGCGAGCAAAATCATTTATTTCCATTTCCCAGTACTGACTGCCCTTATTTTGCAGAGAAAAAAAATGACCAAAATGAAATATTTCAAAGCAGATTAAAGCCAATGAAAACTCTGAAGTTTAGTCATGGTTACATGTTGGAGACCTGGCAGGCAGTTTGAACACAGGAAACTCGCACAAAGCAGCAACGCGAGAATAACTAGTTCATCTGTTGTAAATATTGGTTCGGGTATTTTATTGTCCCAGGATATTCAGGGATAATTCCTCTGCCTGACGAGTGTCAGGCTTGGCCTTGTTAATGCCCCATCGGAAAGGCGGTCCCTCTGACACAGAGCAGGGCTCCCTCAGTTCTGTCCTGGGAGTGTCAGCCTGGATATCTGCCCAAGTCTTTCGAATTGGGATTGTGACCATCGTGTTCTGACTTCAGGTGGGAGTGTTACATGCGGATTCAGCATCGACACCATTTGGAATGAAATACTGAAGATTTATGGCCCATTAGTAAAGAACAAGGGAACACGGTGAGCTCCACGTTGAGGAACTTTGTCAAGTTAAACCTGAATATTGGCCAGACCACTAAGAATTTCAGATGAAAGTGGCCAGTTTTCCAAATCACTTGCTGTTTGATGCCTGTAACTGTTCCAAAAAGCACAAACTACACAAAGGAGAAATCCGGATTTCAGACATTCCCTAACGCAGTCGCCCTGGCAATATCAGACAGCTGACAGTCTCCAATGCCAGATAGTTGGGAAGTATTTTATTCCTGGATTAGGAATGCTACAGAATGGGACTGAGTGGGAAGTGATTAGAAGCATTGGAATTCTAGACTTGGAAGGAGGAGGCGATGCATCTGTGCTCAAAGTGCAGCAGGCAGTGAGCAGCCCTCCCCAGCTGAGAGAGGACCAACTCACTCTGGCTCACTCCTATGAGGATTGTAGACAACACAAAAGGAGGAGGGAAAGGGAATGGCAGGAGAGGAGTGGGATGCAAGGAAAGAGGGGAGGGAGGGAGGGGGGGAAAGGAGAGAGAGAAAGACACAGAGAGAGAGAGGGGAGGAGGAAAGACGGGGAGCGTTTTTTTTAAAAAAGGATTGCAGAGACAGTGGGAAGTGAATGGAAAAATGGAGCAAATGGAGGGCAAGTGGAGATGGGGAAAGGGGGAAGAAAGAAGAGGGGAGAGAAGAAATATGTGGAGGCCATTCAGCCCCTTTAGCCTGTTCCGCTATTCATTTAAGGCATGGCTGATCTCTACCAAGACTCCATAACCATAAGGCATTGGAGCAGAATTAGGCCACTCGGCCCATCGAGTCTGCTCCGCCATTCAATGGCTGATATTTTTCTGATCCCCATTCCTAGCTGAATAGGGTTTCTGTCTCACAACAACTACACTCCAAAAACATACTTCGAAGGCTGTTTGACATTCCGAGAAGTGTCAAGGTCACAAAAGGCGCTAAACAAATGCAAGTCCTACATTTCACCTGCCAGTTTGGATGTGAAGCAACATAATTTGTCGAATGAAAGCTCCTCTAAGTGGTGCGATTTTTTAAATGACGCTCGACAGCGTGAATCAGCATTTGAGGGCGAAGACTTGCAAACAAAAGAGGATAAAGGGTTTGGAAATGCACAGAAACTCTTGCTTCACGGCCGTGTGTCACAAGGGGAGGGCGAGGATAATCTACTCCCTCACGTGACAAGGTGAAAGGGCGGACAGCGTGAATGCACTCGAGATGCATGTACAAAATATTTCCCAACGCTCCACCCACTTCTCTCAAACTAAGCTTTTCAAACAATCTGGAGGAAAAGTAATCTTTAAACAGACACACTTACCCAAAGTGAAGGAAAGAATTGACATTTATAATAGCCCTTTCATCTCAGGAATTTCCCAAAACATTTTACAGCGAATGAAGTTCTATTTTTATTTAAGGATGGTAATTGTGTAATGTGTGAACGAAGCCGCCAATTGGCAGGCACAACAAGATCCCACAGAAAGCAATGCACTAATGATTATTGAGGGTTAAACATGTCAGGACAATAGCGAGAGCTCCCCTGACCTTTTCTGTTTTTACAAATAAATTTAGAATACCCAATTGTTCTTTTTTTTTCCCAATTAAGGGGCAATTTAGCGCGGCCAATCCACCTACCCTGCACATCTTTGGGTTATGGGGGTGAAACCCATGCAGACACAGGGAGAATGTGCAAACTCCACACGGACAGTGACCCGGGACCAGGCCCGAACTCACCAAACCTCTACTGCCCAAACTGTAACTCACACCGACTCCCATTCACCCATCACCCCTCTGCTTGTTGGCTCCCCGCTCCCCAAAAAGCCACTTCCTTAAAACTCCCATCCTCGTTTTCCAATCCCTCCATGCCCTCCTCTCTTCCCATCTCTGCGATCGCGTCCAAGCCCACAGCCCTCAGGAACATCCCCAGCTCTTTGAATCCTGGCCTCTTGCAAATTCACGATTTCATCGCTCCAACCTTGGGCGGCCGTTCCAAATTCCAAGCTCTGGAATTTCCTCCCTCAACCTTTCCGTCTCTTTATCGCTCCGTCCTCCTTTAAGATGCACCCCAAAGCTTGATCAGAGGCAGGCCGCCTGTCCCAATGTGACTCACTGTTAAAGCAGGTTTGATAACATTCCTGCACAGCTCCCTGCGGTGGCTTTTTATGGTCAAGTTGGGTTTTTTTAAAATGCAAGCTGTTCTTTTGTTGTTCTTTTTTTTTAAAATTTAGATTACCCAATTATTTTTTCTATTAAGGGGCAATTTAGCGTGGCCAATCCACCTACTCTGCACATTTTTGGGCTGTGGGGGCGAAACCCACGCAGACACGGGGAGAATGTGCAAACTCCACACGGGCAGTGACCCAGAGCCGGGATCGAACCTGGGACCTCAGCGCCGTGAGGCGGTTGTGCTAACCACTAGGCCACCGTGCTGCCCTTCTTTTGTTGTTCTAACCTGTTAGAAACAATGGGGTTTATACACGATCTCCAGGATGTCAACATAGGAGGGTCTGGGCTGGGGAGGTGGAAAGCAATCAAGCTTTAAATATAGTAAGAAGTCTTACAACACCAGGTTAAAGTCCAACAGGTTTGTTTCAAACACGAGCTTTCGGAGCACAGCTCCTTCCTCAGGTGAATGGCGAGGTATACCTCGCCATTCACCTGAGGAAGGAGCAGTGCTCCGAAAGCTCGTGTTTGAAACAAACCTGTTGGACTTTAACCTGGTGTTGTAAGACTTCTTACTGTGCTCACCCCGGTCCAACGCCGGCATCTCCACATCATAGCTTTAAATATCACAAGGCTTTCCACTTCCTCAAACTTGGGTTACGAAGAGTCAGCACCCACATGGGTAGTTGACAAAGTGCGTGTGTTTTTCAATTTATTTTTTTCCAAGGGATGTGCCACATCACTGGTTCGGACAGAATTTATTTCCCATCCGTAATTACCCTTGGGAAGGTGGTGGTGAGCTACCTTCTCGAACCGCTGCAGTCCATGTGGTGTAGGCACACCCACCGTGCTGTTAGGGCGGGAGTTCCAGGATTTTGACCCAGCGACAGTGAAGGAACGGCCGATATATTTCCATGTCAGGGTGGCGAGTGGCTGGCAGGGGGACCTGTAGGTGGTGGTGGCAATGATTAAGTGGCCGAGTCCAGGAGTCCAGCGTAGTTAAATAAAGCAGCGATATTTCACCTCGAGTGTAACTGGTGGGACCGCGGATATCCAGTGTTGCCGCTTTGCTCAATACGCAACCACCACTCAGTCATCCCGGGAACTTGTCAACCGTGTCATCACAAAAAGGTTCAGTGCAACAGCCCATGAAGCTTTGACATTGACAGAACGTCAACCAGTTCTGTGACGCACATGATTATCTAGTCATCTATCACATCGCTGTATGTGGGCGCTTGCTTGGAACTAATTGCCCGCTGACTTTCCCATATTACCACAGGAGCCCGTACTTCATGTAACACTTGGGAAGGCCCTAAGGAGCGGAAACGGAGGGGATTTACACAGGCCAGGAGAGAGGGAGGGCTTGTCTCCGAGAATGAAGAAAGTCCACGGCACAAGTCAGGAGTGTGATGGAACACTCCACACTTGCCTGGATGAGTGCGGCTCCAACAACACTCAGAAAGTTCAAACAATCTAGGACAAAGCAGCCCACTTGACTGGCCTCCAGCCCCCCACCATAAAGATTCACTCCCTCCACCGCCGACGCACAGTGGCAGCCGTGTGTACCATCTACAAGATGCACTGCAGTAACTCATCAAGGCTCCTTCGACTCCACCCTTCCAAACCCGTGACCTCTACCATCCAGGAGAAGGGCAGCAGATACATGGGAACCACACCCCTTCCCCCCCAGTCCAAACATCGTCCTGATTTGGAAATATATCGGCTGTTCCTTCACTGTCGCTGGGTCAAATTCCTGGAATTCCCTCCCTGACTGCACAGTGGGTGTACCTACCCCACATGGACTGCAGCGGTTCCAGAAGGCAGCTCACCAGCACCTTCGCGAGGGTAATCAGGGATGGACAATGTCAGCGGCAGCCACCATCAAAAATGCGTTCCAGTAGGAAGATCTCCAAATGTAGCAATGTGAGACCCCAGTATTGGTGGACAGTGATGTTGGGGTCACTGCCCCACACACGAATGCGCTTGGGCTGAAGTGGCTCAGCACCTTCACGAGGCCAATGGAGAAATTTGGAATTCTCGGCTACAATACATTGAAAAAAAACTTCTCCCACAACTGTTAGGGGCCTCACGGTAGCATGGTGGTTAGCATCAATGCTTCACAGCTCCAGGGTCCCAGGTTCGAATCTCGGCTGGGTCACTGTCTGTGTGGAGTCTGCACGTCCTCCCCGTGTGTGCGTGGGTTTCCTCCGGGTGCTCCGGTTTCCTCCCACAGTCCAAAGATGTGCGGGGTTAGGTGGATTGGCCATGATAAATTGCCCGTAGTGTAAGGTTAATGGGGGGGATTGTTGGGTTACGGGTATACGGGTTACGTGGGTTTAAGTAGGGTGATCATTGCTCGGCACAACATCGAGGGCCGAAGGGCCTGTTCTGTGCTGTACTGTTTTATGTTCTATGTTCTCGCGTCTGGAGTTACCAGCTTCTTTGACCAAGCATTACTCCTGGAATCAGCACAATGTGTGGGCTTTGGGGCCATAGCAGCTCAGGTATTATTAAGTTCCCATGGAGCTATTGCAGGAACCAAATACACAAGGGGGCCATTCACCTCATCATTTATGCGCCGGCTAAATTGAAAGAGCTTTTCAAATCGCCCCACTCTTCCCCCGTTCTTTCCCCCAAAGCTTCGTAAACATTTTCCCGTCCAGTATTTATCCAATTTCCTTTTTGAAAGTTGCTGTTGAATCTGCTCCCACCGCCCTTTCACGCAGCACCTTCGCCATGAGTCACTGAGTTTCAAAAAAAAAACTTTCAAAGTCCCTGTGCACCATTAAAAATGCAAAGTCAAACCGCCTCAGTTAACAAGAGTGAAGGTCAGTTTGTACAGCCTGGTCATTCCTGACAGCTTTGTTGATTTGAACATATACACACACCCAGAATTTGTTTAATATTCAGTCACAGTCTTCCACCGATGCTAGACGCTCTCACTCACAGACCTTCCTGGGGTTTATCCAATCCAGCTGCACTGTGTACCACAGAGGGTGACGCTTACAACATTGGATCAGGACAAGTAAGACCTGATGAAAGTGGTTTTACTCAGCAACTATAATCCACGAGTCAACAACTATCCCGTGCATCATAGCGACACTAGAATCGGGAATACAAGTAACGATGGTCAGTTAGACAACACCAGGTTAAAGTCCAACAGGTTCATAAGGAATCACGAGCTTTCAGAGCGTAGCTCCTTCATCAGACAAATCCCCCCTTAGGGCAGCACGGTAGCATGGTGGCTAGCATAAATGCTTCACAGCTCCAGGGTCCCAGGTTCGGTTCCCGGCTGGGTCACTGTCTGTGCGGAGTCTGCACGTCCTCCCCATGTGTGCGTAGGTTTCCTCCGGGTACTCCGGTTTCCTCCCACAGTCCAAAGATGTGCGGGTTAGGTGGATTGGCCATGCTAAATTGCCCGTAGTGTCCTAAAAAAAAGTAGGGGGGGGGGGTTGTTGGGTTACGGGTATAGGGTGGATACGTGGGTTTGAGTAGGGCGATCGTTGCTCGGCACAACATCGAGGGCCGAAGGGCCTGTTCTGTGCTGTACTGTTCTATGTTCTATGTCGCCACATTCCGGCGCCTGTTCGGGGACACAGAGGGAGAATTCAGAATGTCCAAATTACCTAACAGCACATCTTCCAGAACTAGTGGGAGGAAACCGGAGCACCTGGAGGAAACCCACGCAGACACGAGGAGAACGTGCAGATTCCGCACAGACAGTGAACCAAGCCGGGAATCGAACCTGGGACCCTGGCTCTGTGAGGCAACAGTGCTAACCACTGTGCTGCCGTGCCACCCACCTGCCTCTGTGTAACCTGTGTGTGTGTGTGTGTGTGTGTGTTTGGAAGGGCAGGGGGAGAGGTGATATACACTCTGCACTTCATAAAGTATTTTGACTGGCTGGTCCTCGTCTGGCATCTCTGATCAGAAACTCAGGCAGGAATGAGGGGAACGACCATGTCCTGGATCAAGGTTTCACCCATTCCTCCCTCTCTGGCTCAGTATTTTCTTTCTTATGCTTCAGCGAAGTATCCACGGGCTATTTCTGTCCATCGGCGGGACCGCCTATTTCCATCTCCACTCCTGCCCGAGTTCAGCTGCTGCTGAAAGCCCTCTCCATGCTTACGTTACCTCCAGACGCGACCATTTATATAGATTGGCCCACGGGTTGTGGGCGTCACTGGCTGGCCCAGCATTTATTGCCCTAATTGCCCCTGAGGTGGCTGTGGAACCGCTGCAGTCCACGTGATGCTGTTCCCATGCTCTGTCGTCAGGCCCCTCACATCGCACCTGCCGCACTAAAACCGTGGAATCCCATTTCCTAAATTTACACCAATCCCATTCACCCAATACCCGGATCCCACACTGGATCCCGGACCAGCAAAGACCTCTATTTTTAAATTCTCATCCTCGT
Organism: Scyliorhinus canicula; assembly: GCF_902713615.1. Classification (NCBI taxonomy): domain Eukaryota; kingdom Metazoa; phylum Chordata; class Chondrichthyes; order Carcharhiniformes; family Scyliorhinidae; genus Scyliorhinus; species Scyliorhinus canicula. The sequence continues at coordinate 5,060,742 of NC_052154.1, read as the reverse complement.
GTTCAAATCCCTGCATTGTCTCACCCCTCACTATCTCCAATCTCCTCCGGTCCCACTCCCCTCCCACACACCTGCGCTCCTTCCATTCTGGCCTCTCGCATGGCCCTCATTTTAATCACCCCACCACCACCAGACCTGCCTTTAGCTGCCTGGGCCCTGAACTCCGGAATTCTCTCCCTAAACCCCTTCACCGGGGCGGTATTCTCGCTGCCCCCCCCCCCCCCCCGGGTGGGAGAACCGCCGGGGCGCCACGCAAATCGCGTCACGCCGCCCCGACTCCCGCACGCGATTCTCCCCCCCCCCCCCCCGGAAACCAGCGGCGCGCGAATCGAACCGGGCCGCTCGGAGAATCACCGCAAAACAAGCCCGGATGGGCCGAGCGGCCGCTCTGACATGACAGGTCGCTGCCGGCTGGAACTCTGCGGGAAAGCTCGGGGGTGCGGGGGGGGGGGGGGGGGCGGGGGCAATGCAGTAGCCCAACTGTGCATGCGTAGGTTGACGTGTCCCAACTGTGCATCGCGGGTTGGCTCGGCGACCATTTGCCGCCGCGTAAGGAGGCTGGAGCACTCCAGCACCGTGCAGGCCGTATCCGGGTCCTGTTCGCACCGTCGTGAAACGCGACGGCGTTCACACTGGCGCGGGCACTTTGTCAAGTTGCTAACGGTACGATACGATTGTTCGTTGGTGTCGCTGTGCAAAACACAATTTATCAACAGTTACTCAATCAAGAGGGGCTTTGCAATAGAAGGACAGAACTGGGAAGCCCCCTTTGATAGCACAAGAGTTTCAGTTCATCACTTCAAGTTGATCCCAACGCACGAGATACCCGAACAATATAGAGCCCCACAAACTCACCCCAGGTTGGAAAAATTCTATCAGCACTATACTAGAACAAAAGCAAAATGCAGCAGGTGTCAAAAATCTGAAATAAAATGCTGGCCAAGATAATGCTGGGAATACTCAGCAGATCGGGCAACATTTGTGGAGAGAGAGAGGGAGAGAGATACAGAGAGAGAGAGAGAGTTAACGTTTTAGGTTAATCTAACTCATCGGAACAGGATGTAGTTACTTCATTTTCATTCTTCCCTCTCCCTGACTCTCATTCACTTATAAACTTCTACATCCCTAACGTTTTCCAAGTCTGATGAAAAGTCAAACACTTGCTTTTATATTCCGTTTCAGAAGATCGACCATCTCAAAGTGCTTCACAGCCAATGAAGTACTTTTCAAAGCGTAGTCAATGTTGCAATGCAGGAAACACGGTGGGCAACTTACGCACAGCAAGATCCCACAAGCAGCCATGTGAGAATGACTCTGATATTTTATTGACACTGATTAAGGAGGTTTTTTTTAAAAAACATTCGTTCATGGGATGTCGCTGGCTAGGTCAGCATTAATTTCCAATCCCTAATTGCCCTCGAGGAGGTGGTGGTGAGGCATCTTCTTAAATCTCTAGTGTACATGGTGTGGGTACACCCACAGTGCTGTTAGAGAGGAGTTCATGGATTTTGGCAGTTCCGACAATATAGTACCAAGTCGGAATGGCGTGCTGCTTGGAGGGGAACCCGCAGGTGGTGCCAGTCCCCAGCATCTCCTGCCTACGTCCTGCTGGATGGTAAAGGTGGCAGGCTTGGGAGGTCCTGTAGAAGGAATGTTAGCTGACCAGGACAATGTGGAGTATTCTTCTGCCCTTGTTCAAAATAGTATCAGGAGGTTGATATGCTGCCTTGAGGGCAGACATCGCAACCTGGTTCAACATCTCATTTGAGAGGAAGCACCTCCAACAGTATTAGCACTCCCCAAATACTGACCCCCCCCCCCCCCCCAGCCCTCCCAACGCCCACAAAATCGACCCCACACACTGCCCCAAGAAAGTTCCCTCGTGTTAGGAATATTTCCTGACATCACCCCTGAATGGTCTGGCTCTAACTTAAAGGTTCTACTCCCTTGGTCTGAACTCTACCAATAAACAGTTTAATAGCCTGGTTACAGCACACAAAAAGTCTATTCAGCCTCGTGTCCATGCTGACTCTCCGCAAAAGCTAAATATTTGTTTTTAAATGTATTCATTCGTGGGATGTGGTTATGGCTGGCTTGGCCAGCATTTATTGCTCATCCCTAATCACCCTTGAGAAGGTGATGTTGAGCTGCTTCCTTGAACTGCTGCAGTCCATGTGGAGCAGGTACACCCACAGTGCTGTTAGGGAGGGAGTACCAGGATTTTGGCCCAGCCATAGTGAAGGAACGGCCGATATATTTCCAAGTCAGGATGGTGTATGGGTTGGAGGGGACGGGGTGGTGCTCCCGAGTATCTGCTGCCCCTGTCCTTCTGTAAGAAGTCTTACAACACCAGGTTAAAGTCCACCAGGTTTGTTTTGAATCACTAGCTTTCAGAGCACTGTTCCTTCCTCAGGAGGAACCACAACTCTCGGAGAGGACATTCCAGATCCTTACCTGAGGAAGGGGCTGTGCTCCAAAAGCTAGTAATTCGAAACAAACCTGTTGGGACTTTAACCTGGTGTTGTGAGACTTCTTACTGTGCTCACCCCAGTCCAACGCCGGCATCCCCACATCTTGTCATTCTGGGTGGCGAAGGCCGTGTATTTAGAAGGTGCTGTCAAAGGAATGTGTAACTGGTACATCCTACTACCACTGTGCAGTGGGAGGGGTGAATATTGAAGGTTCTGGATGGCATGGCAATCAAGTGGGCTGCTTTGTCCTGGATTGCGTCAAGCTTATTGTGTGGGAGAAGTTGTTGGAGCTGCATTCATCCAGGCAAGTGGCGAGTATTCCATCAAGTGGAACGTCCAAAGACTGTCCACCTACATGGGCCTTGTTATTTGCCGCAGGATTCCAGCTTCTGACCTGCTCAGATAGCCACAGTATTAATATAGTTGGTCCAGTTCAGTTCCTAATCAATGGCAACCCCCAGGCTGTTGATGGTGGGGAATTCAGGAATGGTAAAGTCATAGAATGTCAAAGGGAGATGGTTGAATTACCTCTTGCCTAGTCTTTACTCTCACTCCACCATGCACTTTCCCCGTAGCCCTGCAAACCTATTCCATTTCAGAAAATTATACAATCCCCTTTCTAAAACCACCACACTCCTAGGCAGCACATTCCCGATCCTAACCACTCATTTATTTTAAAGTTTTTTCCCCTCGTCAACGTTGCGGCTTTCGCCAAACACCTTGGGCGGGATTCTCCGATAACGGGGCTAGGTCCCCACTCCCGGGAATCCCTCTGGACTTACCTGGAGTACGTCCAGGTGATTCTGTGATTTGCAAAGGGCTAGCAGGGCCCCAGACTGCTCCTTGCAGCTCCGGCTGCCGATACGGGGCTCCGGTCGGGGGGGGGGGTGGGGGGGGGGGGGGGGGGGGGGGGGGGGGGGGGGGGGGGGGGGTCCGCGCATGCGCACGGCGGCGGCCTGTGTCGGCCACCACGTGCGACATGGCCGACCCACACCGCGGACCGGCACCAATAAAATAGGCCCCCGCCCAGATCGCGTGCCCATGGATCGGTGGGCGCCGATCGGAACCCGGGCCATCCTCGCCCCCCCCCCCCCCCCAATGAATGATCCCCCACCCATCCCCAACCCGGGCTGCCTCACGAGTCCGCAGACGCCACAGCGAATGCCCGCCAGGTGAAACCATGAGAGAACCACACCGGCAGGAACTCGGCCAGTTGCATTTGGAGAATAACTGGGGGAGGGGGGGGGGGCTCTTTCAATGACCCCGACCAGCACCATGTCGACCGCGCGCGCACCCGATTGGCGGCAATTCTCTGGGGACCGGAGAATCTAAGGAGCGGCGTCAGACCCAATCTCTGGTCGGACGCCCATTCTGGCGCGGAGGCTTGGGGAATCCCGCCCCTTAAATTTGGGTCCTCTGGGGGCAGCACGGTGGCCTAGTAGTTAGCACCGCTGCCTCACGGCACTGAGGTCCCAGGTTCGATCCCGGTCCCGGGTCACTTTCCGTGTGGAGTTTGCACATTCATCCCGTGTTTGCTTGGGTCTCGCCCCCACAACCCAAAGATGTGCAGGCTAGGTGGGTTGGCCATGCTAAATTGCCCCTTAATTGGAAAAAATGAATTGGGTACTCTAAATTTATTTAAAAAAAGAAGAAAAAAAAATTGGTGTCCTCTGGTTCTTGATCCTTCCACTAATGGGAATAGTTATTCTCCATCTACTCTGCCGAGAGTTTTCACAATTTTGAACATCTCTTCCCCTTGACCTTTTCTTCTCTAAATGAGAGCAAGCCCAAATTCTCCGATCTATGCTTTCCCTCAATCTCTTCTGCACCCTCTCTATTGCCTTCCAGTCTATCAAATCATCTTGAGCGCCTCAATCTAATCTACCATATTCAGGGGAACAGGAGGCTGGGTGTACACAACACACAGTTTGCATCAGTATAACTCATGCAAACACGGGGAGAATGATCCAGAGCCGGGATCGAACCTGGGACCTCGGCGCCGTGCTAACCATTGTGCCAGCATGCCGCCTAACCACGGCATAGTCATGACGGAATTTCTACCTCTTGGTTCCTGTCGGATCCAGACTGACCACAAGGAAGCGATGGTGGAGCCAGCTTCTATCTACAACTCCAATCCCCCGGAGGGTCTCCCGGTCCCCCACACCCAGATTGGGGTTCCCATGTCCTCTGGGCTCCCCTTGTTAAGGGAAAGACCCGCCCCCTTATCGGGGAAGCTCGTATTTGTCCGAGGTCACAGAGAACCTCACAGAAAACCGGACGGGATCCCTGGTCGTGCACTCAGAGCCTGCGCATACCAGCTGGCAGAGGTATTCACAGACATCTTTAACCTATCCCGACTCCACTCCGAGGTCCCCACCTGCTTCAAGAAGACCACCATCGTACCGGTACCAAAGAAGAACCAGGCAACATGCCTCAATGATTACCGCCCGGTGGCCCTGACGTCAGTTGCAATGAAGTGCTTCGAGAGGCTGACCATGAAGCACATCACCTCCATACTCCCGGAACGCCTTGACCCACTTCAATTCGCATACCGTCGCAACCGGTCCACATCAGACGCCATTTCCCTGGCCCTACACTCATCCCTAGAGCATCTCGAAAACAAGGACTCCTACATCAGACTCCTATTTTTTGACTACAGCTCCGCCTTCAACACCATAATCCCAGCCAAGCTCATATCAAAGCTCCAAAACCTAGGACTTGGCTCTCCACTCTGCAACTGGATCCTTGACTTTCTGACCAACAGACCACAATCAGTAAGAATGAACACCAACACCTCCTCCACAATAGTCCCTCAATACCGGTGCCCCACAAGGCTGCGTACTTAGCCCCCTACTCTACACCCTGTACACACACGACTGCGTGGCAAAATTTGGTTCTAACTCCATTCTCAAGTTTGCTGACGATACGACCATAGTGGGCCGGATCTCGAATAACGACGAGTCCGAATACAGGAGGGAGATAGAGAACCTAGTGGAGTGGTGTAGCGACAACAATCTCTCCCTCAATGCCAGCAAAACTAAAGAGCTGGTCATCGACTTCAGGAAGCAAAGTACTGTACACACCCCTGTCAGCATCAATGGGGCCGAGGTGGAGATGGTTAGCAGTTTCAAATTCCTAGGGGTGCACATCACCAAAAATCTGTCCTCGTCCACTCACGTCGACGCTATCACCAAGAAAGCACAACAGCCTATACTTCCTCAGGAAACTAAGGAAATTCGGCATGTCCACATTAACCCTTACCAACTTTTACAGATGCACTATTGAAAGCATCCTATCGGGCTGCATCACAGCCTGGGATGGCAACTGCTCGGCCCAGGACCGCAAGGAACTTCAGAGAGTCGTGAATACCGCCCAGTCCATCACACGAACCTGCCTCCCATCCATTGATTCCATCTACACCTCCCGCTGCCGGGGGAAAGCAGGCAGCATAATCAAGGATCCCTCCCACCCGGCTTACTCACTTTTCCAACTTCTTCCATCGGGCGGGAGATTCAGAAGTCTGAGAACACGCACGAGCAGACTCAAAAACAGCTTCTGCCTCACTGTCACCAGACTCCTAAATGACCCTCTTATTGACTGACCTCATTAACACTGCACCCTGTATGCTTCATCCGATGCCAATGCTTATGTAGTTACATTGTATATCTTGTGTTGCCCTATTATGTATTCTCATGTATTTTCAGTTCATTTCATTTTTCATTGTCTTGAATTTTGTTTAATTCCCTTTTCTTCCATGTACTGAATGATCTGTTGAGCTGCTTGCAGAAAAATACTTTTCACTGTACCTCGGTACACGTGACAATAAACAAATCCAATCCAGTCTACACCCAGTGACCCTCAGGCGGGCTGCAACAGTTGTCTTGTGACAAAGGCTGGCAACGTTCCATTCAATATCTGAATGGCATTGTTTAAACGCAGGGTTTGTTGTGGAGGTGGCAAGTACTGCAATTTTAAGATGCAAGTCCATTCTTTCTTGTTTGCAGCTCTTGATCTGTCTATGTGGGTGTGGTACAAATATTTCCATTCCGAACAGGAACCCATCCAAACTGGGAAAACAGGACAAGCAGGTTCAACTTCACTGCTGGGACCAGACAGCCTGAGACAATAACCGGCTGCAGATTCAGGCTCCGGGGGCAGCCACGTTCCCATGGAACAGCCTCACTGCCACAATATTCCCAGCAATAGGAATGGGAATCTTGTCGTCGGGTGAAGTATAACCGTCAGGGCACCGAAAGTGCCAAAAGCATCTCAAACACAAGCTGGTGACACCCAGCTTAAAGCCTCCAAATGTTTTGCCAATCAATTCATAAACCAAATTTTCAGAAAGGTGACTTTCGCAAGGAATCAGAGACACAAGTCACAGAGGTTAGCAAGAGAAAATCAAATGGTGTTTCCCCAGGCACACACCCTAACCCCTCCCCAGCCACACACCCTAACCCCTCCCCAGCCACACACCCTAACCCTCCCCAGCCACACACCCTAACCCCTCCCCAGCCACACACCCTAACCCTTCCCCAGCCACACACCCTAACCCCTCCCCAGCCACACACCCTAACCCCTCCCCAGCCACACACCCTAACCCCAGCCACACACCCTAACCCCTCCCCAGCCACACACCCTAACCCCAGCCACACACCCTAACCCCTCCCCAGCCACACACCCTAACCCCAGCCACACACCCTAACCCCTCCCCAGCCACACACCCTAACCCCTCCCCAGCCACACACCCTAACCCCCTCCCCAGCCACACACCCTAACCCCTCCCCAGCCACACACCCTAACCCCTCCCCAGCCACACACCCTAACCCCTCCCCAGCCACACACCCTAACCCCTCCCCAGCCACACACCCTAACCCCTCCCCAGCCCACCACCCTAACCCCTCCCCAGCCACACACCCTAACCCCTCCCCAGCCACACACCCTAACCCCTCCCCAGCCACACACCCTAACCCCTCCCCAGCCACACACCCTAACCCCTCCCCAGCCACACACCCTAACCCCTCCCCAGCCACACACCCTAACCCCTCCCCAGCCACACACCCTAACCCCTCCCCAGCCACACACCCTAACCCCTCCCCAGCCACACACCCTAACCCCTCCCCAGCCACACACCCTAACCCCTCCCCAGCCACACACCCTAACCCTTCCCCAGCCACACACCCTAACCCCTCCCCAGCCACACACCCTAACCCCTCCCAGCCACACACCCTAACCCCTCCCAGCCACACACCCTAACCCCTCCCCAGCCACACACCCTAACCCCTCCCCAGCCACACACCCTACCCCTCCCCAGCCACACCCTAACCCCTCCCCAGCCACACACCCTAACCCCTCCCCAACCACACACCCTAACCCCTCCCCGGCCACACACCCTAACCCCTCCCCAGCCACACACCCTAACCCCTCCCCAGCCACACACCCCAACCCCTCCCAGCCACACACCCTAACCCAGCCACACACCCTAACCCCAGCCACACACCCTAACCCCTCCCCAGCCACACACCCTAACCCCAGCCACACACCCTAACCCCTCCCCAGCCACACACTCTAACCCCTCCCCAGCCACACACCCTAACCCCAGCCACACACCCTAACCCCTCCCCAGCCACACACCCTAACCCCAGCCACACACCCTAACCCCTCCCCAGCCACACACCCTAACCCCTCCCCAGCCACACACCCTAACCCCCTCCCCAGCCACACACCCTAACCCCTCCCCAGCCACACACCCTAACCCCTCCCCAGCCACACACCCTAACCCCTCCCCAGCCACACACCCTAACCCCTCCCCAGCCACACACCCTAACCCCTCCCCAGCCACACACCCTAACCCCTCCCCAGCCACACACCCTAACCCCTCCCCAGCCACACACCCTAACCCCTCCCCAGCCACACACCCTAACCCCTCCCCAGCCACACACCCTAACCCCTCCCCAGCCACACACCCTAACCCCTCCCCAGCCACACACCCTAACCCCTCCCCAGCCACACACCCTAACCCCTCCCCAGCCACACACCCTAACCCCTCCCCAGCCACACACCCTAACCCTTCCCAGCCACACACCCTAACCCCCTCCCCAGCCACACACCCTAACCCCTCCCCAGCCACACACCCTAACCCCTCCCCAGCCACACACCCTAACCCCTCCCCGGCCACACACCCTAACCCCTCCCCAGCCACACACCCTAACCCCTCCCCAGCCACACACCCCAACCCCTCCCCAGCCACACACCCTAACCCCAGCCACACACCCTAACCCCAGCCACACACCCTAACCCCTCCCCAGCCACACACCCTAACCCCAGCCACACACCCTAACCCCTCCCCAGCCACACACTCTAACCCCTCCCCAGCCACACACCCTAACCCCTCCCCGGCCACACACCCTAACCCCTCCCCAGCCACACACCCTAACCCCTCCCCAGCCACACACCCTAACCCCTCCCCGGCCACACACCCTAACCCCTCCCCAGTCACACACCCTAACCCCTCCCCGGCCACACACCCTAACCCAGGGGTGGGCAAACTACGGCCCAAGGGCCGCATGCGGCCTGCCAAAAGGTTTTTATGCGGCCCACCAAGTCATTAAAAAAAAATATTTAAAAAAAAAAAAATGTTTTTAAGGTTAATGGGGGGGTTGTTGGGTTACGGGTATAGGGTGGATACGTTGACTTGAGTAGGGTGATCATTTCTCGGCACAACATCGAGGGCCGAAGGGCCCGTTCTGTGCTGTACTGTTCTATGTTCTACATGAGGCACCCAGAATCATAACCGGGTGAAGTAATTATTTTACTTAATATACTATGCGGCCCTTTAAAATTGTGAATTTCTGAATGTGGCCCTTGCACGGAAAAGTTTGCCCACCCCTACCCTAACCCCTCCCCAACCACACACCCTAACCCCTCCCCAGCCACACACCCTAACCCCTCCCCAGCCACACACCCTAACCCCTCCCCAGCCACACACCCTAACCCCTCCCCAGCCACACACCCTAAACCCCTCCCCAGCCACACACCCTAACCCCTCCCCAGCCACACACCCTAACCCAACCACACACCCTAACCCCTCCCCAGCCACACACCCTAACCCCTCCCCAGCCACGCACCCTAACCCCTCCCCAGCCACACACCCTAACCCCTCCCCAGCCACACACCCTAGCCCCTCCCCAGCCACACACCCTAACCCCTCCCCAGCCACACACCCTAACCCCTCCCCAGCCACACACCCTAACCCCTCCCCAGCCACACACCCTAACCCCTCCCCAGTCACACACCCTAACCCCTCCCCAGCCACACACCCCAACCCCTCCCCAGCCACACACCCCAACCCCTCCCCAGCCACACACCCTAACCCCTCCCCAGTCACACACCCTAACCCCTCCCCAGCCACACACCCTAACCCCTCCCCAGCCACACACCCCAATCCCTCCCCAGCCACACACCCCAACCCCTCCCCAGCCACACACCCTAACCCCAGCCACACACCCTGACCCCCCCCCCAGCCACACACCCTAACCCCAGCCACACACCCTAACCCCTCCCCAGCCACACACCCTAACCCCTCCCCAGCCACACACCCTAACCCCTCCCCAGCCACACACCCTAACCCCTCCCCAGCCACACACCCCAACCCCTCCCCAGCCACACACCCTAACCCCAGCCACACACCCAGCCACACACCCTAACCCCTCCCCAGCCACACACCCTAACCCCAGCCACACACCCTAACCCCAGCCACACACCCAGCCACACACCCTAACACCTCCCCAGCCACACACCCTAACCCCTCCCCAGCCACACACCCTAACCCCTCCCCAGCCACACACCCTAACCCCTCCCCAGCCACACACCCTAACCCCTCCCCAGCCACACACCCTAACCCCTCCCCAGCCACACACCCTAACCCCTCCCCAGCCACACACCCTAACCGCTCCCCAGCCACACACCCTAACCCCTCCCCAGCCACACACCCTAACCCCAGCCACACACCCTAACCCCTCCCCAGCCACACACCCTAACCCCTCCCCAGCCACACACCCTAACCCCTCCCCAGCCACACACCCTAACCCCAGCCACACAGCCTAACCCCTCCCCAGCCACACACCCTAACCCCTCCCCAGCCACACACCCAGCCACACACCCTAACCCCTCCCCAGCCACACACCCTAACCGCTCCCCAGCCACACACCCTAACCCCTCCCCAGCCACACACCCTAACCCCAGCCACACACCCAGCCACACACCCTAACCCCTCCCCAGCCACACACCCTAACCCCTCCCCAGCCACACACCCTAACCCCTCCCCAGCCACACACCCTAACCCCTCCCCAGCCACACAGCCATACCCCTCCCCAGCCACACAGCCTAACCCCTCCCCAGCCACACACCCTAACCCCTCCCCAGCCACACACCCTAACCCCTCCCCAACCACACACCCTAACCCCTCCCCAGCCACACACCCTAACCCCTCCCCAGCCACACACCCTAACCCCAGCCACACAGCCTAACCCCTCCCCAGCCACACCCTAACCCCTCCCCAGCCACACACCCTAACCCCAGCCACACACCCTAACCCCTCCCCAGCCACACACCCTAACCCCTCCCCAGCCACACACCCTAACCCCTCCCCAGCCACACACCCTAACCCCTCCCCAGCCACACACCCTAACCCCTCCCCCAGCCACACACTCTAACCCCTCCCCAGCCACACACCCTAACCCCAGCCACACACCCTAACCCCAGCCACACACCCTAACCCCAGCCACACACCCTAACCCCAGCCACACACCCTAACCCCTCCCCAGCCACACACCCTAACCCCTCCCCAACCACACAGCCTAACCCCTCCCCAGCCACATACCCTAACCCCTCCCAACCACACAGCCTAACCCCTCCCCAGCCACACACTCTAACCCTTCCCCAGCCACACACCCTAACCCCTCCCCAGCCACACACCCTAACCCCAGCCACACACCCTGACCCCCCCCCCCCCAGCCACACACCCTAACCCCTCCCCAGCCACACACCCTAACCCCTCCCCAGCCACACACCCTAACCCCAGCCACACACCCTAACACCTCCCCAGCCACACACCCTAACCCCTCCCCAGCCACACACCCTAACCCCTCCCCAGCCCCACACCCTAACCCCTCCCCAGCCACACACTCTAACCCCTCCTTAATTTGCTTCCACTGAATTATAGAAATGGGAGAAGTCATTTGATCCAGCAGAAGACAACAAAATGAAACCTCCTGGAGGATGGAGCAGTAGCAATAATTTTCTGTAGGGTCCATTCAGATCAGGCAGGAAAACAAATTGCTGCCGACACTGGAAATCCAAAATAAAATAGCTAAAGTCAGGCCGTGTCAGTGCAGACAGAAAGAGTTCATGTTCTGGTCAGCATGACCTTTAGACCTTTCTAGTGATAAGTCACCTTGACCAGCCAGAAACAGTTTTTTAAATAGAAATTTAGAGTACCCAATGTTTTCCAATTAAGGGGTAATTTAGCGTGGCCAATCCACCTAGCCGGCACATCTTCAAGTTGTGGGGGTGAGACCCACACAGACACGAGGAGAATGTGCAAACTCCACACGGACAGTGACCTGGGTGCCGGGATCGAACCCCGGCTCTCGGCGGAGTGAGGCAGCAGTGCTAACCACTGCGCCCCTTGTGGCGCAGTAGCACAGTGGTTAGCACCATTGCTTCACAGCTCCAGGGTCCCGGGTTTGATTGCTGGTTTGGGGTCACTGTCTGTGTGGTGTCTGCACGTTCTCCCTGTGTCTGCGTGGGTTTCCTCCGGGTGCTCCGGTTTCCTCCCTCAAGTCCCGAAAGACGTGCTGATAGGTGAATTGGACATTCTGAATTCTCCCTCCGTGTACCTGAACAGGCGCCGGAATGTGGCGACTAGGGGCTTTTCACAGTAACTTCATTGCAGTGTTAATGTCAGCCTACTTGTGACAATAGTAAAGATTATCCCAGTTCATTATAACTAAACCACGCACTCACACAGACTCCCTCTTTATTTACACTACCGTTACCCTTTCAAACACAAGATCCGACATGGATTTAAATAGTATTGCAATACACCCGGAGGCCATTCAGCCCAACTAGTCTGTGCTGGTGTTCATGCTCCACCTCCCACCCTATGGCCATATTCTTTCATTCCTTTCTCCCTCATTTTATCCAACTTCTCGTTCGAATACCATTCGCCTCAACCACTCTGTGCATCGAGTGCAGTCCACATCGAGCCAACCTGCCTAACGCATCACCGCGCAAACACGGGGAGAACGTGCAGACTCCGCACAGACAGTGACCCAAGCCGGGAATCGAACCTGGGACCCTGGCGCTGTGAAGCAACAGTGCTAACCACTGTGCTACCGTGCCGCCCAATAAAAACTCAAGTGAGCCTGACATGCTCATATGGTGGGCACATTAAGAAGTTTTACGACACCAGGTTAAAATCGAACAGGTTTATTTGGTATCACGAGCTTTTGGATCGTATCTCCTTCATCAGGCGAGTGCATTCACCTGAGGAAGGAGCTGTGCTCCGAAAGCTAGTGACTCCAAACAAACCTGTTGGACTTGAACCTGGCATTGTAAGACATCTTACTGTGCTCACCCCAGTCCAAAGCCGGCATCTCCACATCACACGGTGGCGGAATCGATCAGATTTCTGATTCAAGGGAAGGTATTCACTCTGAGCCAGAAGACCTGCATTTATATTTTGTGTTTATCACACCCCAAAACTGCTTTACAACCGATGAAGCATTTCAAGGGTGGTCACTGTTCTAATGTAGGAAACTTGGCAGCCACATTACACACAGCAAAATCTCACAAACAGCAATGAAGTCAATGAGGTTAATGAGATAATGGAGATTAAATATTGGAAGGTTCAGTCTTGCTCTGCGCATCCATGACAGAGAACACACAACCGGTCAGTAAAGGTGCTGACATTCACGTTACCGCAGCCAAATCACCCCTTGGACCTGAATCAAGTCACTTTTTTTCCCTCTGCAGATACCTCCCACTCCAGCTCAAATCTTTCACAGGGTCCCAATTCTGTCTACAATCTGGAGGCTTTCAATGCCCAGCTCACTACTTTCACTGACACCATCCTAGAGTTCAACATGGAGGAACAGATACCTGGGGGGGATGCAGGAGCAAGGGATGTCAAAAGAAAGGACTTCAATTTCGACAGCACCTTTCGCAACCGGAGGATGGCCCGTAGCACTCTAGCATTTTTGGAAGTGTTGTCACTGCGGTGATCAACAGAATGCAGCAGCCAAATGTGCACAGCAAGCTCCCACAAATGTGATAATAAAATAGTGTTACTGGACCGTCCACATCTATCCGAGAGGACAGATGGGGTCCGAGCGTTAAGTGTCTCGTCCGAAAGACAGCACTGCCAACAACGCAGCATTTCTCAGCCTGGATTGCCTGGAGCCTGGATTGGCTGCTCATGTCCCTGGAGCCTGGGTTACCTGCTCATGTCCCTGGAGCCTGGGTTGCCTGCTCATGTCCCTGGATTGCCTGGGTTGCCTGCTCATGTCCCTGGATTGCCTGGGTTGCCTGCTCATGTCCCTGGAGCCTGGATTGGCTGCTCATGTCCCTGGAGCCTGGATTGGCTGCTCATGTCCCTGGATTGCCTGGGTTGCCTGCTCATGTCCCTGGAGCCTGGGTTGCCTGCTCATGTCCCTGGATTGCCTGCTCATGTCCCTGGATTGCCTGCTCATGTGCCTGGAGCCTGGGTTGCCTGCTCATGTCCCTGGATTGCCTGGGTTGCCTGCTCATGTCCCTGGAATGAGACCTGAACCCACAGCTCCATAACTAAGAGGCAAAATGACTACCCACATAGCCACGGCCACAGGAAGTGACTCAATTTGCTTCGACCTCACAAAACAGTGCCATCAAACGGAGAAGAAAAACCCGAGGCTGGTCTTTGCAGGCGCATCTTCCTGCAGGCCGAGATTCAGGCTGGCACAGCAACAGACCACTTTAATTACTGATACGTTACAACGACTTCGGGGCAAACAAAAGATTCTCGACAACCTCTGGAGCTCCTCCCAATTAACTGGCATGACCAGCCCTGAAACATCAGGTGTTGGCAGGTGGCTCTCGTTCCCGTTGGCATTGTGCCAACCGCTTCACACGCCAACTATTATGCCACAGGTGAAATTAGACCCAATCTGAATACAATACAGAAACCTGAGACATGAACAGTTCCTGAGTCGCCCGAGTGGATTCCCAAGACCTGTTTAATTTCCCTCAACCTGCTGGCTTTTTCGCAACAAGCGTAGGTTGCATTTTGATTTCCAGAAGGCATTTGACAAGGTGCCACATTAAAGGTTACTGCAGAAAATAGAAACTCGGTGTCAGGGGTAACACATTAGCTAGGATAAGAGATCGGCTGGCTAACAGGAAGCAGAGACTAGGCATATCGGGGTCTTTTTCAGGTTGGCTTGGATAAAAAGATTGAAGGGATGGTTGCCAAATTTGCCGATGACACAAAGATCGGTAGGAAAGTAAGTTGCGAAGATGACATATAGAGGTTACAGAAACATCGTGATAGGTTAAGTGAGTGGGAAAGGTCTCGGCAAATGGAGTACAATATGAGCAAGTGTGAAATTATCCATTTTGGCAAGGAGAATAAAAAAGAAGCTAATTATCTAAATGGTGAGAGATTACAGAGCTGTGAGGTGCAGAGGGATCTGGGTGTCCTAGTGCATGGGTCACAAAAGGCCAGCATACAGGTACAGCGAGTAATTGGGACAGTTAATAGAATGTTTATTGAAAGGGGAATTAATTACAACGGTAAGGAGGTTAGGCTTCAGTTGTACAGGGCAGTGGGGAGACCATATCTGGAGTAGTGTGAACAGTATTGGTCTCCTTATTTAAGGAAAGATGTAGATGCATTGGAAAAAGTTCAGAGAAGGTTTACCTGGAGTGGGTGGGCTGTCTTATGAGGAAAGACTGGACAGGCTAGGGTTGTATTCACTGGAGTTTAAAAGAGTGAGAGGTGGGGCAGCACGGTGGTGCAGTGGGTTAGCACATCTGCCTCACGGCGCCGAGGTCCCAGGTTCGATCCCGGCTCTGGGCCACTGTCCGTGTGCAGTTTGCACATTCTCCCCGTGTTTGTGCGGATTTCACCCCCACAACCCAAAAAGATGTGCTGTGCAGGGTAGGTGAATTGGCCGTGATAAATTGCCCCCTTAATTGGAAAAAAAACTGAATTGGGTATTCTAAATATTTTTTAAAAAGAGAGGTGACTTGGTTGAAACTTGGATCGAGGGGCATCGATAGGATGATGTGGCGAGGATGATTCTTCTTGTGGGAGAATCTAGAACTAGAGGTCGCTGTATAAAAATGAGGGGTTGGCCATTTATTTTTTTTAAAATAAATTTAGAGTACCCAATTCATTTTCTCCAATTAAGGGGCAATTTAATGTGGCCAATTGGCCTACCCTGCACATCTTTGGGTTGTGGGGGTGAAACCCACGCAGACACGGGGAGAATGTGCAAACTGCACACTGACAGTGACCCAGAGCCGGGATCGAACCTGGGACCTCGGCGCCGTGAGGCAGCAGTGCTAACCCATCACACCACCGCCCTGCCCTGGGGTTGGCCATTTAAAACAGAAATGAGGCAACAATAGTTTCACTCAGAGGGTTGTGAATCTTCGGAACTCTCTTCCTGAGAAGGCGGCGGAAGCAGAGTCTTTGAATATTTTTACGGCAGAGGTAGATAGATTCTTGGTAAGCAAGTTAGGTTATTGGGGCAAAGGCGGAATGCAGACTTGAGGTTACTATCAGATCTGCCATGATTGTATGAAATGGTGGAGCAGAAGCGATGGGCTGAATGGCCTCCTCGTTCATATTTATGTAGACTCGTCATCTAAATAAATAAATAATAATCTAACCATGATGACTGGACTTTGCTGATCCTTTTAAGAATGACATGTTTCTGAATGCTATGTCTTGGCTCAGACATAGACTCCTCGATAATAATCAACTTCAACAAAACGCTTGCAAACCACAACTTCTAAAATACTCTTAACTCATGACAAGAGTTTGCTGTGCTGGGTGGAGTAAGCTACAATCTTTAAAAGAGGCTAGATCAGTAAACAATCAGGCAGGCATGATTACATATGGTCTTGACAGATAACTCTTTCCATGGGGCAGCACGGTGGCGGTGGTTAGCACTGCTGCCTCACGGCGCTGAGGACCTGGGTTCGATCCCGGCCCGGGGTCACTGTCCGAGTAGGATTTGCACATTCTCCCCGTGACTGCGTGGACCTCACCCCCACAACCCAAAAAAGATGTGCAGGGGAGGTGGATTGGCCACGCTAAATTGTCCCTTAAATTGTAAAAGAAGGAACTGCGTACTGTAAACATATTTTTTAAAACTCTTTGCACGGGTGGGGACTCGAGGACTGATTGAACCCAATTCATGAAGGTGCAGAAACAAAGCAAAAATAATGCATGTCCCCAGTGTCCTGACCAATTTTCATCCTTCGACCACCTTCCAAGGCTTGGGTGCAGCGGCAAAAATAAAATCAGCCTCAAAGAGCAGGAAGATGCAAGCCACAGAAAATAGCCCAAACAGCAATGGCAGCTGCAGAGGAATTCAGATAAGAACATAACCGAGACAGCTCCCAGTACATCAGTAAACTTTTTACCATGCGCCTGCAGGAATCCCAGACAATCTGGGGGAAAGGGAAAACAAATAAACCCACTGAAGGAAAGGGTTAGATAAACCAACGACAATTCCCATCTTGCAACACAAACTGGTTCCCCACCCTTCAAGGCATTGACTGTTGAACGTCACAGCACAGATAGTTCCCTCGGTGTGTAAGATGCTTCCAAAGATAGTTTGTGAGTGTTCGAGGCTTCATCTTTGGCTCCTGTTGAGTTGCCTCGACTTTAGCTGGAGAAAAATCCCATTGCAATGATTTCCAGCTCCCCCCGGTGAGTAATTGGAGAGGAGGCAGAAAGGCAAAAGAACAAACTGCATTTCTATAGCACCTTTCACAGCCTCCGGGCATCGCAAAGCACATTAGATTTGAAGAAAACTGTCTGCAGTCAGTAATAACCTCCTGATAGTCAGTAGGTGACGGATTAAACCAAAGTTAATCTTTACTCAGTTTAGATTAATTTACAGATTGAAACACTGCTCAAGTAACAACCCTAGGTTAAAATCCAACAGGTTGGTTTGGAACCACTAGCTTTCGGAGCGGAGCTCCTTCCTCACTCGCCTGATGAAGAAAGCTAGTGATTCAAAACAAACCTGTTGGACTTTAACGTGGTGTGTTGCAAGACTTCTTACTGTGCCCACCCCAGTCCAAAGCCGGCATCTCCACATCAAGTAACAACCCAGTCAATGCCCTCCACAGAGGCTGGTTTAGCACAGTGGGCTAAACAGCTAGCTTGTAATGCAGAACAAGGCCACCAGCACGGGTTCAATTCCCGTAACAGCCTCCCTGAACAGGCGCCAATGTGGCGACCAGGGGCTTTTCACAGTATCTTCATTAACTTCACAGTAACTAAGCGATTATTATTATTACCTGTACGGAGTTAAATCACAATTGATACACAATTAACAGGTGGCATTGAAATGAAAATCGCTTATTGGCACGAGTCGGCTTCAAATGAAGTTACTGTGAAAAGCCCCTAGTCGCCACATTCCGGCGCCTGTTCGGGGAGGCTGTTACGGGAATCGAACCATGCTGCTGGCCTGCTTGGTCTGCTTTAAAAGCCAGCAATTTAGCCCTGTGCTAAACAGGGAACAACCAATTTACACACGACAAACAGCAATGAGATAAATGACCGTAATATATTTTGAAACTGATCAGAACACCAGGGAGAACCATCTTTGTTCTTTGAAATAGTGTCACATGACCTCGGTCTCATGTGACAAATGGCACCTCTGATTGTGCAGGACTCCGAGCGTGGAGGCTCCGCCTATCGGCTTTTCGTTCAAACTCTCAGCAGTGAGGATTTGAACTCACAACCTTCTGCCTCAGAGCCAAGACCACCCACGGAGGGGGCCCACCATGCTCCAACGAAAAGCAAAGTAGTGCAGGTGCCGAAAGTTTGAAACCAAAGGAGGCAACAGTCTGGGAGCATCTGTGGGACCGGTTCTGAACAGACCCAAGTCGCAAAGCTGCGACCCCGCCAGGAACAACAGTCGCAGAAATGGACTCCACCACAATCTGTGGCCGGTTCTAAGGCCTGCTCCATGGTAACGTTTGTCCAGTTCGGATCAACCTGAATCGCAAACTGTTTCTCGCTCCACAGATGCTGCCTGGCCTGCCGAAGATCTCCAGCATCCCCCTTGTTCTATTTCAGTGGAATGAAAATGTTTGTTTTTAGCATCAGTGTGGTTCAGTTGGTAACACTGTGTGTCTTGGAATCTCACGGTTCCACATTCAAAGGCCACTCCAGAGCTGGAGCACCAAAATGAAGGTGATTGCCGCGCCGCCCACAGGGCGAGTGCCACACCGCCAGAGGAGGCATTAAATTGAGGGATGACTGGTGGTTATAAAAAGCACAAAATAAATGAGTCTTTCTTCCCCTTGGCTGGTAAAACCCCAGCAGTAATGAGGGGTGTTTGTATTTTTCTCCAGAGGGTGGGTTTGTTTTGTTTGTGCAGGTGTTGGGGGGGGGGATTGTGTATGTGTTGAGTGAGAGGGGGGTAGTGAGTGTTTTGTGTTTGAATAGGGGTAAGGGTGTCTGTGCGGGGGCTGTGGAGTACAGTGGTTGATATACACAAGTATTTTGAGTGTGTATGTGTGCTTGTATACGGAGATGTGTGCATGTGTACGGAGATGTGTGCATGTGTACGGAGATGTGTGCATGTATACAAGAGTGTTTTGCGGGTGTACATCCTAACAAGGAAGAAGAGTCAGCCATTCAATCAGCCATTCAACCCCTCACAAGACTGGTCTGCATCCCCCCACCCCCCCCCCCCCCCCGATAACCACCCCCTTCTTTACCCAAGAATATATCCACCAGTGTGTACATGAGGCAGTGTGTAGAGGCAGTGTACAGTGTATATGAGGCAGTGTACACAGTGTATATGGAGCAGTGTATATGAGGCAGTGTACACAGTGTCTATGAGGCAGTGTACACAGTGTCTATGAGGCAGTGTACACAGTGTCTATGAGGCAGTGTACACAGTGTCTATGAGGCAGTGTACACAGTGTCTATGAGGCAGTGTACACAGTGTATACGGAGCAGTGTATATGAGGCAGCGTACAGTGTGTATATGAGGCAGTGTACACAGTGTATACGGAGCAGTGTATATGAGGCAGTGTACAGTGTGTATATGAGGCAGTGTACACAGTGTATACGGAGCAGTGTATATGAGGCAGTGTACACAGTGTATATGAGGCAGTGTACACAGTGTATATGAGGCAGTGTACACAGTGTATATGAGGCAGTGTACACAGTGTATATGAGGCAGTGTACACAGTGTATATGAGGCGGTGTACACAGTGTATATGAGGCGGTGTACACAGTGTATATGAAGCAGTGTACGCAGTGTATACGGAGCAGTGTATATGAGGCAGTGTATATGAGGCAGTGTACAGTGTGTATATGAGGCAGTGTATACGGAGCAGTGTATATGGAGCAGTGTACACAGTGTATATGAGGCAGCGTACAGTGTGTATATGAGGCAGTGTACACAGTGTGTATGAGGCAGTGTACACAGTGTATACGGAGCAGTGTATATGAGGCAGCGTACAGTGTGTATATGAGTCAGTGTACACAGTGTATATGAGTCAGTGTACACAGTGTATATGAGGCAGTGTACACAGTGTATATGAGGCACTGTACACAGTGTATATGAGGCAGTGTACACAGTGTATATGAGGCACTGTACACAGTGTATATGAGGCACTGTACACAGTGTATATGAGGCACTGTACACAGTGTATATGAGGCAGTGTACACAGTGTATACGGAGCAGTGTATATGAGGCAGCGTACAGTGTGTATATGAGGCAGTGTACACAGTGTATACGGAGCAGTGTATATGAGGCAGTGTACAGTGTGTATGAGGCAGTGTACAGTGTATACGGAGCAGTGTATATGAGGCAGTGTACACAGTGTATGTGAGGTAGTGTACACAGTGTATATGAGGCAGTGTACACAGTGTATATGAGGTAGTGTACACAGTGTATATGAGCCAGCGTACAGTGTGAGGCAGCGTACACAGTGTATACGGAGCAGTGTATATGAGGCAGCGTACACAGTGTATATGAGGCAGCGTACAGTGTGTATGAGGCAGCGTACACAGTGTATATGAGGCAGCGTACAGTGTGTATATGAGGCAGCGTACAGTGTGTATATGAGGCAGCGTACACAGTGTATATGAGGCAGCGTACAGTGTGTATGAGGCAGTGTACAGTGTGTATATGAGGCAGTGTACAGTGTGTATATGAGGCAGCGTACACAGTGTATATGAGGCAGCGTACAGTGTGTATATGAGGCAGTGTACACAGTGTATATGAGGCAGCGTACAGTGTGTATATGAGGCAGCGTACACAGTGTATATGAGGCAGCGTACAGTGTGTATATGAGGCAGCGTACACAGTGTATATGAGGCAGCGTACAGTGTGTATATGAGGCAGCGTACACAGTGTATATGAGGCAGCGTACACAGTGTATATGAGGCAGCGTACAGTGTGTATATGAGGCAGCGTACACAGTGTATATGAGGCAGCGTACACAGTGTATATGAGGCAGCGTACACAGTGTATATGAGGCAGCGTACAGTGTGTATATGAGGCAGTGTACACAGTGTATATGAGGCAGCGTACAGTGTGTATATGAGGCAGCGTACACAGTGTA
Organism: Scyliorhinus canicula; assembly: GCF_902713615.1. Classification (NCBI taxonomy): domain Eukaryota; kingdom Metazoa; phylum Chordata; class Chondrichthyes; order Carcharhiniformes; family Scyliorhinidae; genus Scyliorhinus; species Scyliorhinus canicula. Next base: position 5,039,401 of record NC_052154.1, on the reverse strand, counting down.
TATGAGGCAGCGTACAGTGTGTATATGAGGCAGTTTATACTCGCAGTTTAGTCACTCACCACCTCCAGCAGTTTGAAGATGCCGAAGCGGGACCGCAGGTATTGGCAGTCACAGCGGAAGGGGATGCGGAGCGGGCTGAGGGCGGGCTCGGTGGTCGGCTGGTACGGGCTGCTCGCCCCGGACATCATGGAGCTGCTGGAGGCTTCCCCCCCGAACCCGTCCCCATCGCCCGGGTCTCCCATCCCGCCGGGGGGCTCCGGGAGAATCCCGCCCGCCGAGGGCTCCGGGAGAATCCCGCCGGGGCGGGTTGGTCTCAGGAAGGTGCCGGGATGGAAGTTGGGAGGCGGCTCTGTTGGGGGGGGACTCTCCCCGGGCTCCGGGCCCCGCTCCCGGGCTCCGCTCCGCCGCCTCTCCCGCTCCGAGCGGCGGGGTCTGCGCTCCGCTCACTGCCGCCGCCCGGGGTCCGCTCTCCGCTCTCCCCTTCCTGCTCCTGCTCTCTCTCTCCTCTCCTCTCCTCTCTCGGGCTCCCTCTCTCTGCCACCTCTCCCTCTCTCTCTCTCTCTCCTCCCCCTGTTAATCTGTAATCTCCTCACTATTTATCCTCCAGCGTAATCCCCGCCTGCTCTCACCGCCTGAGGTGCCAGCCTCTCTCTCTCTCTCTGTCCTATTCTCCCTGTCTCTGCTCTCCACCTCCTTGTTTGAAACATATTAATAATCTTTATTGTCACAAGTAGGCTTACATTAACACTGCAATGAAGTTACTGTGAAAAGCCCCTAGTTGCCACATTCCGGCGCCTGTTCGGGTACACAGAGGGAGAATCCAGGATGTCCAATTCACCCAACAGCACGGGCGCGATTCTCCGCACTCCCGACGGTGCAGAGAATAGCGTGGCTCGTAAAATTTTACGGCCACGCTGTTCCGACGCCCTCCCGCTATTCTCCCCCCCCCCCCCCCCCCACGCCCGACTCCCGATACGAATCGCTGCCGCCGTTTTTTTACGGCCGGCAGCAATTCTCAGTTGTTCGATGGGCCGAGTTCCCAGCCCTTTACGGCTGTTTTTACGAACGGCAAACACACCTGGTCTGGCCGTTCGTAAAAACGGCCGTAAACTCTCGATCTTTAAAACCATGGCACCGATTGGCACGGCAGTACCACGGCCGTGCCAAGGGTGCCATGGGCCCGCGATCGGTGGGCACCGATCGTGGGCAGCGGGCCCGATGCCCGCGCACTCTTTGTCCCTCCGCCGCCCCGCTGTATCACTTCGCGGGGCGGCTGAGGGGCATCCCGGCCCGCGCATGCGCGGGTTTCGCGCAAATGCGCGATGACGTCATCCGCGTATGCGCGGGTTGGAGTCTTCCAATCCGCGCATGCGCGGCTGACGTCATATGACGCGTCAGCCGGCGCTAACTCTGGCAAGCGGGCTTAACGAAATTCGTTAAGCCCGCGATGCCGGAGTTTACGGCGGCGGCATGCTAGCCCCGACCGGGGACCAGAATCGGTTCCCGGTCGGGAAGGGGGGGGCTGGCGTCAAACCCGCCCGGATTTGACACCAGCCTTACGATTTCTCCCCATATGGGAGAATCGCGCCCCACGTCTTTCTGGGACTGTGGGAGGAAACCGGAGCGCCCAGAGGAAACCCACGCAGACACGGGGAGAACGTACAAACTTCAGAGGCACCCAGGGTCAAAATCGAACCCGGGTCTCTGGTGCTGTGAGGCAGCAGTGCTAATCCACTGTGCCACAGAACCACTGTGCACATGCCAGCCCTCTGAATGCCATCTAGTACCATTCGCCCGCCTACTCCCCATAATCCTGCATATTGTCATAGAATCCCTACAGTGCAGGAGGAGCCATGCGACCCATCAAGCCTGCACTTACCCTTCGAATGAGCACTCTACCCATGTACACTCCCCCGTCCACCTATCCCCGTGACCCCATATCCTAACCTGCACATCCCTGGACACCTAAGGGCCAATCCATGGGGCAGCACGGTGGCATAGTGGTTAGCACTGCTGCCTAACAGCACCAGGGACCTGGGTTCCATTCCAGCCTAAGGTGACTGTGTGAAGTTTGCACTTTTTACGCTTTCTCCCCGTGTCTGCGTGGGGTTCCTCTGGGTTCCGCTTTCCTGCTACAGTCCATAGGTGGATTGGCCATGCTAAATTGCCCCTTGGTGTCCAAAGGTTTGTGGGGTTACCAGGTTGCAGAGATAACCTGAGGAGGCTGCAAAGAGGCAGCAGGGTGGCTTGGACAGGCTGGCTGAGTGGGCAAATACTTGGCAAATGCAATACAATGTGGGTAAATGTAAGGTTATCCACTTTGGTGGCAAAAACAGGAAGGCAGATTATTATCTGAATTGTGGCAGTTTATGAAAAGGGGAAGTACAACGAGACCTGGGTGTCATGGTGGAACAGTCGCTGAAGGTTGGCATGCAGGTACAGCAGGCGGTGAGGGTTTGCATGCAGGTACAGCAGGCGGTGAGGGAAGCTAATGGCATGGTGGCCTTCATAGAGAGAGGATTTGAGTGTAGGAGTAGGGATGTCTTGCTGCAGTTATACAGGGCCTTGGTGAGGCCACACCTTGAGTATTGTGTGCAGGTTTGGTCCCCTAGTTTGAGGAAGGACATTCTTGCTATTGAGGGTGTCCAGCGAAGGTTCCCAGGCTAATTCCCGGGATGGCAGGACTGACAGATGAAGAAAGACTGGATCGACTGGGCTTGTACTGACTGGAGTTTAGAAGAATGAGAGGGGATGTCACAGAAACATATAAAATCCTGATGGGACTGGACAGGCTAGATGCGGGAATAATGTTCCCGATGTTGGGGACGTCCAGAACTAGGGGTCACAGCCTCAGAATAAGGGGTCAGCCATTCAGGACTGAGACGAGGAAGAACTTCTTCTCCCAGAGAGAGTTGTGAACTTGTGGAATTCTCCACCACAGAAAGCTGTTGGGGCCAGTTCGCTGGAGATATTCAGGAGGGAGCTGGACGTGGCCCTTGTGGCTAAAGGAATCAAGGGGTTTGGAGAGATAGCAGGAGTGGGATACTGAATTTGCATGATCAGCCCTGATCATATTGAATGGTGGTGCAGACTCGAAGGGCCGAATGGCCTACTCCACCTATTTTCTGTGTTTCTATATGGCAGCGGAGTGTGCCTAGGTAGGGTGTTCTTTCAGAGGGTCAGTGCAAACTCGATGACCTCCTTCTGTACTGTAGGGATTCGATGAATCCACCTATCCTGCACATCTTTTGTGAGAGGTGTAGCCATCTGGGATGGCCACTTACAAAGGGAAATATGGCCACATGCAAAGAATCACGGGAAATATGGCCAATGCAGGATCCAGCCGAACTCCGAGTTTAAGTGTATATTTGCCACTAGATAACCAGACACGATCGAAACCCCCAGCCGATTTGATTCTAATGGCCCATTTCCCCAGGACAAAAGACCTGTACTCGGGTATCAGATAGATAGATTCATCGGCGCCGTCCCTTCACCCAGGAAGCCCAAACAGCCAAGGTCAATGACCGCTCAGGAAACCCCAGCCATCAAGGCACCCGCCCCTTTATTGGCTAAAATCGAAGGCAGTAATCGAAGCCTGCCGAATTATTGGGTCCAAAGCTAAGGACCGCCCAAAAGAGCGCTAAACCCCCAAAGGATAAATGGGGACACAGCCATGTGTTCAGTCTCTCTTGGCCCTGCTTACGCCTAAAACCAATTGCAACATCACGACCAGAAGCAAGTTCAAGACCAACAATCGCTGCCAGACGGATGAGCCCAGCAGAAACAAAGTCACTTCTCCAGACCCAGCCACGCAAGATCCGAACAAAGGCTTCGTTCCTCTGCATAAAGCCGGGTGCCTGAAGTTAAGTACAGGTTGTTGTAGTTGTTAGGTGTATTTAGCTTGTAGTGTTTTATGTTGCATGTTGAAGTAATTCTTTTTTAAAATAAATTTAGAGTACCCAATTTAGCGTGGCCAATCCACCTACCCTGCACATCTTTTGGGTTGTGGGGGTGAAACCCACGCAAACACGGGGAGAATGTGCAAACTCCACACGGACAGTGACCCAGGGCCGGGATTCGAACCCGGGTCCTCAGTGCCATAGGAAGCAATGCTAACCACTGTGCCACCGTGCTGCCCTTGTCAAAGTAATTCTTGTGTGTAAATAAACTATCTTTGAACTTGAACTAACTAACTGGTTGTTTGGTCTTTGATCAATATCCGGTAAAACCTTGTGGTGGTATCATTTGATACCTGGCGATTCTGAAAAACAATATTATCATTAATAACTGCCATATCTAGTTAATTTGGCAACATTATTGGTGCCGATTGGCAACATTATTGGTGACGCTGGTGGGATAATATTCCACTCATTAAAAAGAGCAACATTATTGGCGTCTCCAGTGCGGATTGGCAACAGAGGAAACCGGAGCACCCGAAGGAAACCCACGCAGACACGGGGAGAACATGCAAACTCCACACAGTGACCCAAAGCCGGAATTGAACCTGGGTCCCTGGTGCTGTGAGGCAGCAGTGTGACACCGTGCCTCCCTAAGTCCGTTTTGAAAGCTTTGATTGAACCTGTCTCCACCTCAGTCTCGGGCAGTGCATTCCAGACCCAAACCACTTGTTGGGTGAAAACGGTTTCTCGTACCTCTTTCTCCTTTCACCAATTACTTTACGTCTGTGGCCTCTCGTTCTCGATCCTTTCACATGGGTGTTGTTGCCAGAAAGTCCTGACACATCGGCTGATTCAGCCATTTGTGTTCATCGGTCATAGACAGCAGTCTGAGCAGCAAATTGTTCTGGACGCAGATTGAACAGAATCTGCCGAGCTCTTCACGCTCAAACCCTTTGAGAGGAAATTCCAACCGTGGGCTTCCCGTTTGACTGACAGCCACTGGCAAATCAATCAGCGTTCCCACCGGGAATGTGGACTGTAAATGAATGAGCCATGGCCAGATGTGGGGGAGGGGCACACATCTAGAGGAGAATGGCCTATCTCACCAAGGGGAGTGAGCGTGGAGGAGCAAGTTAGCAAGGCGTGCTGGGTGCCAGGTGAGTTTTGGTCTCCTTATCTAGGGAAGGTTGGAAGTGTGTTGGATGCAGTTCAGGGGAGGTTTACGAGATTAACGGGGCAGGTTTCGCTCAGTTGGCAGGTCAGCTGGTTTGCGATACAAAGCCAGGCCAACACTGCTGATCCAACCCCTGTATCGAATGAGGTGATTCATGAAGGCCCCGCCTTCTCAACCTTGCCCCTTGCCTGAGGTGTGGTGACCCTCAGGTTAAATCACCACCAGTCAGCTCTCCCCCTCAAAGGGGAAAGCAGCCTATGGTCATCTGGGACTCTGGCGACTTTACTGACTTTATTTTTTGCTCGATTGACACCTGGAATAAGTGGGTTGTCTTATGAGGATAGGTTAGACAGAGTGGGCTCATTTCCATTGGAGATTAGAATCATAGAATTTAAAGTGCAGAAGGAGGCCATTCAGCCTATCGAGTCTGCACCGGCCCTTGGAAAAAGCACCCTACTCAAGCCCACTCCTCCATCCGATCCCCGTAACCCAGTAACTCCACTTAACCTTTTTGGACCCAAAAGGCAATTTAGCGTGGCCAATGCACCTAACCTGCACATCTTTGGACTGTGGAAGGAAACCCACGCAGACACGGGGAGGATGTGCAGACTCCGCACAGACAGTGACCCAGAGCCGGGATCGAACCTGGGACCCTGGAGCTGTGAAGCCATTGTGCTATCCACAATGCTACCCTTTCTTGTGGGTGAGGTCAGAAGTTGGGGTATTGTTTTAAAATTCAGCGTTGTCCTTTTGGGACAGAAATGGGGGAGGTTTTTTTTTTCAAAAATATACTTTATTCATAAAATCTCTAATAAACATCACAGAACATTTCGAATTGTTACGACTGTTTCCTCCAAAGTCACATATTCACTTGTCTTTCTCGCATTCAATTGGGATGACATTCCACACATTTCCCTGTTTCCGTTACAATTCTTTCTTAAATATTTAAATCGTCATTTTTTTTTTCAATTCTTTTATACATTGGAGTGTTAATGACCACCAGACCGAGGGGTTTTACACTGTTACCAACCCCTCGGTGTACATTTGCTGGGAAGACCTTACACTGTGGTCTTTCCCCATTGCGCCTTGGCGGGAGCTTCCCAAGCCTGAGTGCGTCCCTCAGTACATAGTCCTGGACCTTGGAATGTGCCAGTCTGCAACACTCGGTCGAGGACAATTCTTTGCACTGGAAGATCAGCAAGTTTCGGGCAGACCAAAGAGCGTCTTTCACCGAGTTGATGACCTTCCAGCAGCAGTTGATGTTTGTCTCGGTGTGTGTCCCTGGAAACAGTCCATAGAGCACAGAGTCCTGTGTCACAGAGCTGCTCGATATGAACCTGGACAAATCCCACTGCATCTCTCTCCAGACCTTCTTTGCAAAGGCACATTCCACAAGGAGGCGTGTGACCGTCTCATCTCCCCCACAGCCACTCCGAGGGCAGCGCGCGACGGTGCTGAGCCTTTGGGTGTACATGAAGGATCTGACAGGGAGGGCCCTTCTCACCACCAGCCAAGCTCGGTCTTGGTGCTTGTTTGAAAGTTCTGGTGATGAGGCATTCTGCCAGATGACTCTGACAGTCGGCTCAGGGGACCATCCAACGTCCTCCACAGTCTCCTTTTCCCTGAGGGCCTCAAGGACATTGCGTGCAGACCACTGCAAGCTGGCGGTCCCACAGACCATCCATCTGGTCAGGAGGAAACGATTGTCGTTCCTCCGACCTGGGTATTCTGCTGCGGGGAGACAACTTCACCATCTCTGATGTTAAGGAGGTGGTGGGCGGACGCCTCCTCGTAGCAAACGTCAAATACAAAACCGCTCCTCTCAGACTCATTAATGTGTTTGCCCCGGCCGTAAAGAGTGAGCGGCTGGCAGTCCTTCAGCAACTCCCACTGCTGCTGGCCACCTCCAAGCCGGTCATTCTGGGCGGTGACTTCAAATGCATCATCGATGCGGCTGGACGATCCGGCAGAGCCGGCAGCAAACTAGACGCCACGTCCAGACTCCTGATGGAAACGGTAAAAGACGCCAAGCTGCAACCTTCAGCAACCCTGCGCAGGAGCGCAGCGTAGATACACGTGGTCACGGCCAGACGGGTCTGTCCGCTCCAGGATAGACTTCTTCTTTGTGTCCCGTGCTTTCACTGTCTGGTTCACCGACGTCAAGCCGGTGTTCTTCTCTGACCACTGCCTCCTACTGGCTGACTGCCACCTGCAGGAAAACCAGGGGGGACATGGAAGCTGAACGTAAAACTGTTGACCTCGAGGAACTTAAAAGGGATTACAAAGGTTGGCGAGCCGTGAAACCCCTCTTTGATTCTCCATATCTCTAGTGGGAAGCAATCAAGGGGAACATCAAAAGGTTTTTCATCCTCAAAGGTGTTCAGAAGGTGAGAGAGAGACGAGGGGTCATGTCCAGGCTCCAGAAAAGCATGCAGAATTTGCTCCAGCTGCAGTCGATGGGGGTTGATGTCAAGGAGTATCTCCAAGAGGTGAAGAGCCAGCAAGCCTCACTCTATACCTCGGAGGCCTCCAAGGTTATCTTCCGTTCCAGAGTCCGCTCCGTGGAGCAGGATGAAAAGTGCTCATGCTGCTTCTTCCAAAAGGTGCACAGAGAGACCTCTGTGATCAGCAGCCTGAAGGAAGAAGATGGCTGTGTAAAGTCATCGCAGTCTAACATCTTGAGGATCAGTAAATCCTTTTATGCCGGACAGTATGATATGAAGCCAACAGATAGCAGAGAGCGGGAAAGCCTGGACAAACCGCTAACTCTGGACGAGCTGACAAAGGCCGTCAAGTCCTTTGAGACGAGTAAAACTCCCGGAAGCGACGGCCTACCAGCTGAGTTGTATTCGGCTCTGTGGGACTGGATGGACCCAGACCTACTGGAAGTGTACGATAGTATGCTTCTGGACGGCAGCATGTCAGAATCCATGAGGAAAGACATCATCACCCTCATCTACAAGCAAAAGGGGGAAAGGGAAGAAATTCAAAATTGACGACCCATTTCACTGTTGAATGTGGATTATAAAATTCTAGCCAAGGTCATCGCCAATCGGGTAAGTCTGCTCTGGAGTTGGTGATCCACCTTGACCAGACCTGTGCTGAGGATTGTGTGGCTCTGGAACTCGTATGTTCATTTGAGTTCACGCTCTTCTCAATAGACCAAAGAAACTGCAAAATACATTTAAAAAGCTGAGTATTTAAGGTATGGATTCCATACGACTATGTCTATAGGACAGCTCTCCCAAATGTCAGCGAGGATTTTGTAGAGTTGCCTCAGTCAACTCCAGGTGATCCCCGAGCTCGATCCCTCTTCACTTTTCCAGAGCGGTTTTCAAAAGAAAAATGTCTTTATTGAAGTTTTTTACATTTTGTACACCATACATTCAACAAAGGTATATGCATCGGTTACAATGGGCAGCACGGTAGCACAGTGGTTAGCACTGTTGCTTCACAGCACCAGAGACCCAGGTTCGATTCCCGCTTGGTTCACAGTCTGTGCGGAGTCTGCACGTTCTCCCTGTGTCTGCATGGGTTTCCTCCGGGCACTCCGGTTTCCTCCCAAAAGACGTGCTGTTTGGCAGCATGGTGGCGCAGTGGGTTAGCCCTGTTGCCTCATGGTGCCAAGGTCCCAGGTTCGATCCCGGCTCTGGGTCACGGTCCGTGTGGAGTTTGCACATTCTCCCCGTGTCTGCATGGGTTTCGCCCCCACAACCCAAAAGATGTGCAGGGTAGGTGGATTGGACATTCTGAATTCTCCCTCAGTGTACCCGAACAGGTGCCGGAATGTGGCGACTAGGGGATTTTCACAGTAACTTCATTGCAGTGTTAATGTAAGCATACAATAACCCATCCTGCTTATGCTGGTCCCACCCTCACCCAGAACTGGTCCCAATGTCCCAGGAATCTGCAACCCTCCTCCTCGCACAAGCTTTCCAGCCATGTATTCATCCGATATATGCTGCTGTTTCTACTCTGACGAGCACATGGTACTGCTAGTACTCTTCAGATCACTACCTTTGAAGTCCTATTTTTCAACTTGCATCCTAACTTTGCCTAACAAAGGTAAGCAAAACCAGGGGCTGGTTTAGCACAGTGGGTTCAGTTCCCATACCAGCCTCTCGGACAGGCGCCGGAATGTGGCGACTAGGGACTTTTCACAGTAACTTGATTGAAGCCTACTTGTGACAATAAGCTATTATTATTATTATTATTAACTCCCTACATTCTGCTTTCAGGACCTCATCTCTTTTTCAACCCATGTCATTGGTACCGATGTGCATCACAACCACTGGCTGTTCACCCTCCCCTCCAGAATGTCCTGTACTCGCTCCGAGACATCCTTGGCCATAGCACCAGGGAGGCAACATACCATCCTGGAGTCTCATTTGCGGCACTGAAACACTATTTATTCCTCTTACAATTGAATTCCCTATGACTATTGCATTCTCACCCTTATTACTCTTCCCCTATGCAGCAGAGCCAACTGTGATACAACCAATTTGGGAGTCTAGGACCCTCCCATGAGGGGGAAACATCTTCTCAGTATTTACCCTGTGAAGCCCCTTAAGAATCCGATATGTTTCAATGAGGTCACCTCCTATTATTCTAAATTCCAATGAGTAGAGGTAACAACCTGTTTAACCTTTGCTCCGAAGACATTTCCTCCATACCGAGATCATCCTAGTGAACCTTCTCTGAACCGACTCCAATTAAATAATATCTTTCCTTAAATAAAGAGACCAAAACTGCTCGCAGTGTTTCAAGGAATCTAGTTTAGAAGGAGGCCATTTGGCCCATCGGGTCTGCACCGGCCCTTGGAAAGAGCACCCCACACCTCCACTCTATCCCCGTAACCCAGCAACCTTTTGGTCACTAAGGGCAATTTATCATGGCCAATCCACCTAACCTGCACATCTTTGGACTGCGGGAGGAAACCGGAGCACCCGGAGGAAACCCACGCAGACTCGGGGATAAAGTGCAAACTCCCACACAGTCACCCGAGGCCGGAATTGAACCTGGGACCCTGAAGCTGTAAGGCAGCAGCGCTAACCCCTGTGCCACCATGCTCCAGATGTGGTCTCACCAGTCCCTTGCACAGCTGCAGCGACTTCCTGACTCTTATACTCCAACCCCTTGAAATAAGGGCCAACATTCCATTGACCTTCCTGATTACCTGCTGCCCCTGTGTGCTACCTTTCTGTGTTTTGTGCACAAGTTTCCCCAAGTCCCTTTGTGTTGCAGCTTGCTGCATTTTCCCTGTTTAAATAATACTCTGTTCTTTTGTTCTCCCTTCCAAAATGAACAACTTCACATTTTCCCACTTTATACTCCATTCGCCAACTTTATACCCACTAAGGGCAGCACGGTGGCGCAGTGGGTTAGCCCTGCTGCCTCACGGCACCGAGGTCCCAGGTTCAATCCCGGCTCTGGGTCACTGTCTGTGTGGAGTTTGCACATTCTCCCCATGTCTGCATGGATTTCGCCCCCACAACCCAAAGATGTGCAGGGTAGGTGGATTGGCCACATTAAATTGCCCCTTAATTGGAAAAAAATGAATTGGGTACTCTAAATTTATTTTTAAAATACTTTATACCCACTTACCGAGCCTATCAATATCTCTTTGCAAACTGTTGGTATTGCTCTCCCAACTTGCCTTTCCATCTATTTTTGTGTCGTCTGCAAATTTGGCTGCAGCACATTCGCTTCCTTCCTCCAAGTCATTAACGTACATTGTATATAGTTGCGGTCCCAGTACTGATCCCTGTGGAAATGTAGGGAGGGAATTCCTGTGCTCGCGATCTGAGCAACTACAACCATCACTTATGTGCTTAGGTGGTTGGAAGTTCAGCTTGGGGTTAAAAATTATAATTTTTTAAAAATACATTGAGTCCCAATTGTTTTTTTTCCAATTAAGGGACAATTTAGCGTAGCCAATCCACCTAACCCGCACATCTGGATTTGGATTTAGATTTACTGTCACGTGTACCAAGGTACAGTGAAAGTATTGTTCTGCCTACAGACCAGGCAGATCGTTCCATACATGAAAATCATAGGACATACGATAAATACACAATGTAAATACATAGACATCAGGCGAAGCATACAGAGCGTATATTTGATTATGCTGCCTGCTTTCCCGAGGCAATGGAAGGTGTAGACAGTCAATTGATGGGAGGCGCGTTCGCGTGATGGACTGGGCTGTGTTCACGACTCTGAAATGAAAGTCACTTATTGTCACGAGTAGGCTTCAATGAAGTTACTGTGAAAAGCCCCTAGTCGCCACATTCCGGCGCCTGTCCGGGGAGGCCGGTGCGGGAATTGAACCGTGCTCCTGGCCGGCTTGGTCTGCTTTAAAAGCCAGTGATTTAGCCCCTGTGCTAAACCAACCCCAGAAACACTCTGTAGTTTCTTAGGGTTTGGGCCGAGCAGTTGCCATACCAGGCTGTGATGCAGCCAGATAGGCTGTTTTCTAAGGAGCATCTGTAAAAGTTGGTAAGGGTTAATGTGGACATGCCGAATTTCCTTAGTTTCCTGAGGAAGTATAGGCGCCGTTGTGCTTTCTTAGTTGTAGCGTCGACGTGGGCGGACCAGGACAGATTGTTAGTGATGTGCACACCTAGAAATTTGAAGCTGTCAACTATCTCCACCTCGGCACCATTGGTGCAGGCGGGGGGGGGGGGGGGGGGGGGGGGGAAGTGTACGATACTTTGCTTCCTTAAATCAATGACTAGCTCCTTTGTGTTGCTGACATTGAGGGAGAGATTGCTGTTGTTACATCATGCCGCTAGGTTCTCTATCTCCCTCCCTCTATCTCCACCCTTTTGGGTTGTGGGAGTGAGACTCACGCAGGCACGAGGAGAATGTGCAGCCCCCACACGGACAGTAACCTGGGGCCGGGATGAACCCGGGTACTCGGCGCTGCGAGGCAGCAGTGTCAAAAATGATAATAAGGTTGCAAGCAGTCTGGTCCATTCTCAGATGTTTGCCCAGGGAGAGGGTTGCTAGCCAGGGAACGGAGTTTGTGGCAAGAGCTGAAGATAATAACTTCAATCTTCCTAATATTTAGTTCGAGATTTCTGCTCACACAGCGCTGGATGTCAGATAAGAGCAGATCCTTAGACGTCAGCAGAGGTAACAGTGCAGGGTTGGAAAGGGAAGCCATCACAGATGACTCGCTGCAATTTGAGACCTATGTGTTACAATGAAATGAAATGAAAATGAAAATCGCTTATTGTCACGAGTAGGCTTCAATGAAGTTACTGTGAAAAGCCCCTAGTCGCCACATTCCGGCGCCTGTCCGGGGAGGCTGGTACGGGAATCGAACCGTGCTGCTGGCCTGCTTGGTCTGCTTTAAAAGCCAGCGATTTAGCCTGGTGAGCTAAACCAGCCCCTGGTTTAGATAGTACTGATCAATGAATCTAATAATACCTGACATCAGGTATTATTATCCCTGGTAAGTGACTGGTAAGTCGTTTTTCTTTTCATTTGTATGTTTATTTATTTTTTCTTTTCTTTTTTGGAATTGTAGTTGTATAGGTTAACCTAAGGTTTAAGACATGGCAGGAGATCCCAGACCCGTGTCATGCTCCTCATGTGCGATGTGGGAGCTCAGGGACATGTCCACTGTCCCTGGCTCCTTCACGTGCAAGAAGTGTGTCCGGTTGCAGCTCCTGTTAGACCGCTTGACATTTCTGGAGCTCTGGATGGACTCACTTTGGAGCATCCGCGATGCTGAGGACGTCGTGGATAGCACCTTTAGCGAGTTGGTCACACCGCAGGTGAAAGTTACTGAGGGAGATAGAAAATGGGTGACCAAAAGACAGGGCAAGAGTAGGAAGGCAGTGCAGGTGTCCCCTGCGGTCATCTCCCTGCAAAACAGATATACCGCTTTGGATACTGTTGAGGGAGATGGCTCACCAGGGGAAGGCAGCAGCAGCCAGGTTCATGGCACCGTGGCTGGCTCTGCTGCACAGCAGGGCAGGAAGAAAAATGGCAGGGCTATAGTGATAGGGGACTCGATTGTAAGGGGAATAGACAGGCGGTTCTGTGGACGCAACCGAGACTCCGGAATGGTATGTTGCCTCCCTGGTGCAAGGGTCAAGGATGTCTCGGAGCGTCTGCAGGACATTCTTGGGGGGGGGGGGGGGGAATAGCCAGCTGTCGTGGTGCACATGGGCGCCAAGGATAAAGGTAAAAAAACGGGATGAGGCCCTACAAGCTGAATTCAGGGAGTTAGGAGTTAAACTAAAAAGTAGGACCTCAAAGGTAGTAATCTCAGGATTGCTACGAGCTAGTCAGAGTAGGAATGTCAGGATAGATAGGATGAATGCGTGGCTCGAGAGATGGTGCAAGTAGGAAAAACTAGAACCAGAGGACACCAGCTCAGATTATAGGGACTATCCTTTAAAACAGAGATGAGTAGGATTTATTGCAGCCAGAGGGTAGTGAATCTGTGGAACTCTTTGCCGCAGAAGGCTGTGGAGGCCAATTCACTGAGTGTCTTTAAGACAGAGATAGATAGGTTCTTGATTAATAAGCGGATCAGGGGTTATGGGGAGAAGGCAGGAGAATGGGGATGAGAAAATATCAGCCATGATTGAATGGCGGAGCAGACTCGATGGGCCGAGTGGCCTAATTCTGCTCCTATGTCTTATGGTCTGTTGAGGAACAAATCAGTCAATCCAATAAGTCAGCGTGAAATTGGTGCATTCACCCAGAAGGATAACTCAGTAGTCTGGGCTAAATAACATCATTGGAGGAGCATCAATTTATACTCTTATACTCTTAACATAATAAAATATCCCAGAGGCATAATTGGACAAACATGGATATCGAGACACACAAGGGGATGTTAGGACAACAGCCTGGTCAGAGGGATTCTAAAGGACATCTCAAAGAAAGGAGAGGTGTTGAGGGGTAATTCCAGAGCTTTTATATATTTTATTCCAAACACATCAACGAATCACATAGTCATCCAAAGACACAACCAGATTACAGCATTCCCCCTAGCTTTGGGCAGGACTGAAACATATGGATATGATTCGCAGGCCCCCTTGCACATCTCTCACATTTGTCCTCCAACTCAGGGAAGAACCCACTCGTGTGGGCCCACGTCACCTGGACCCTATTCACCACCTCAAACTATATTAGCCTCATCCTGACACAGGATAATGTCGAATTCACCTGGTGCATCAACTCAGTCCAGGCCCCTGCACCCCGCAGCCACCACCCCACACCCTCCCTCTTCCCCGCCCCGGGTTCTAACCCCTGCTCCTCCTCCCACCTCCATCTTATCTCCTCCACTGGTGCCGTCTCTATTTCCAACAACCATCCATAAATATCCGTAATCCTCCCTTCCCCCAGCTTGTCCTGTGTTAACAATCTATCCAACAAAGTATGCCATGGCAGCTGGGGGAACAAAGAGAGCTCCTTGCGTACAAAGTTCCACGTATGAACAAAGAACAAAGAAAAGTACAGCACAGGAACAGGCCCTTCGGCCCTCCAGGCCAGCGCCAACCATGCTGCCCGTCGAAACTAAAATCTTCTACACTTCCGGGGTCCGTATCCCTCTATTCCCATCCTATTCATGTATTTGTCAAGATGCCCCTTAAATGTCACTATCGTCCCTGCTTCCACCACCTCCTCCGGCAGCGAGTTCCAGTCACCCACTACCCTCTGTGTAAAAAACTTGCCTCGTACATCTCCTAAACCTTGCCCCTCGCACCTTAAACCTATGCCCCCTAGCAATTGACCCCTCTACCCTGGGAAAAAGCCTCTGACTATCCACCTTGTCTATGCCCCTCATAAGTTTGTAGACCTCTATCAGGTCGCCCCTCAACCTCCGTCGTTCCAGTGAGAACAAACCGAGTTTATTCAACCGCTCCTCATAGCTAATGCCATCCATACCAGGCAACATCCTGGTAAATCTCTTCTGTACCCTCTCTAAAGCCTCCACATCCTTCTGGTAGTGTGGCAACCAGAATTGAACACTATACTCCAAGTGTGGCCTAACTAAGGTTCTATACAGCTGCAACATGACTTGCCAATTCTTATGCTCAATGCCCCGGCCAATGAAGGCAAACATGCCGTATGCCTTCTTGACTACCTTCTCCACCTGTGTTGCCCCTTTCAGTGATCTGTGGACCTATGCATGTACCTGAATTCACTCCCCCTCGGCAGCTGGTGATTCTCCTGCAACTCTTCTGGCCTCGCCAACCTCCCCTCCCAGAACAGATTGCTTACCCGCTCTACCCTTTCCCTATGCCAATTCCTGTACGTTGCCTCTATCCCTGCTGGTACGAGCCTGTGATTCCCGCGTAATGGGGTCAGCACAGACATACACCCCACTTCAAAGTGCCACCTCAGCTGGTTGCAGACCTTGAGGAACGATACCATTACCGAGCTAACGGTGTACCTAACAAGAGAAAAGGGGACGGGGCCATCACCAGGGCTCCTACGCTTGCCCCACACAGGAGGCCTCCTCCACCTGCACCCATTCTTCCCTCCCATTCCCCCACCACCATCGCACATTTTCCCCATTTGCCACCCAATATTTTTTTTAAAAATTTAAATTTAGAGTACCCAATTCATTTCTTTTTACAATTAAGGGGCAATTTAGTGTGGCCAATCCACCTACCCTGCACATCTTTGGCCACGCTAAATTGCCCTTAATTGGAAAAAAATGAATTGGGTACTCTAAATTTAAGAAAAAAAAAATCTTTGGGTTGTGGGGGCGAAACCTGCGTAAACACGGGGAAACTCCACATGAACACTGACCCAGAGACGGGATCGAACCTGGGATCTCAGCGCTTGAGGCTGCAGTGCTAACCCACTGCCCCACCGTGCTGCCCGCCACCCAATAATAATACAGCAGGTTTGGGAGCGCCAGCCACCGTCCCCTCTACTTCTGAATCCTGGGCGACGTGGTGCCCAAAGTCCGTGATTAACTTATCTACCCTCCGAAAGAACGCTTTTAGAAGGAATATCGGGCGAGACCGAAAGACACATAAATACCTTGGGAGCATGTTCATTTCTATGGTCTGCACCCTCCCTGCCAAAGACAACAGTCGGGCATCCCACCTCTTTTATACCATCCCAGGGGCTGGTTTAGCTCACTGGGCTAAATCGCTGGCTTTTAAAGCAGACCAAGGCAGGCCAGCAGCACGGTTCAATTCCCGTACCAGCCGCGCCGGAATGTGGCGACTAGGGGCTTTTCACAGTAACTTCATTGAAGCCTACTCGTGACAATAAGCAATTTTCATTTTCATTTCATTTAGATCCTCTTTTACCCCTTCCACCAAACAGATTCCACTTACGCATCGTGGTCCAATCGTGGGCCACCTGATTCCCCACTACCAAAACCTCATTTTGGCCAGCTTGAATGGCCAGCCTCCCAAATTAGCCCTTCTCCCCTGGGCATTCCAGCAATACCTCACTCTTTGCCACATTTAACTTATACCTAGAGAAGGTAATTCTTCTCCAATATGTCCATTATTTTCCACAAGCACTCTGGCGGGTTTGAGATGTATAATAACAGATCGCCTACATACGACACCCTATGCTTCCTAACTCCCCTTTCAATGCCCTTCTTGACCCCTGGAGCGCAATAGCCAAAGGCTCGATAGCCAACCAAACAGCAACGGGGACAACGGGCATTCCTGTCTCGTGTCCCTATGTTGCCGAAAAATCCCAAGATCATTATATTCATCCTCACACTTGTCGTGGGGCCAAGGTACAGCAATTGTACCCATGAAATGAACCCAGCCATGGTTAGCACTGCTGCCTCACGGTGCTGAGGATCCGGAGTTGATCCCAGCCCCGGGTTACTGTCTGTGTGGAATTGTCAGATTCTCCCCCCCCCCATGTCTGCGTGGGTCTCGCCCCCACAATCCAAAGAATGCAGGTTTGGTGGATTGGCCACACTAAATTGTCCTTTAATTGGAATAAAATAATTGGGTAAAAAAAAGCAGTCAGTAAACTCAGAAACAATTGTGGAATCAAAGTTACAAGCAGAAGTAATCGTTTTGCACAACTGTCATGTGCTTAGAGATCTTATCAACAAGGGACAATTTATGGACCAGAAATAGGAGGACCACAGATGGAATTTTGGGGCACACTGATAATAATAATCACTTATTGTGACAAGTAGGCTTGAATGAAGTTACTGTGAAAAAGCCCCTAGTCGCCACATTCTGGCGCCTGGAACAGAAGGGGGCAAAAAACAACCATAGATGCATTAGTCACATTGAAATAACTTGGAATAAGAAGCAAAGCAATCAGGGGGCAGTGGGAAGATTGGGCAGTCTGTAGGTTGAGAAGCAATAACCCCACCATGAAGGCAGTCAGAGAGAATATACTTGGTGTTCTCATCAGCTGGTGCCAGTACTATGGAAACCTGATTGAAGCTGGCTTTATACTCCGGGTATTCATTCAACAAACATCAACTTCTTTTAAAACTCTCATCCTCATGCTTAAATTCCTCGCCCCCTCCCCATCTTTGCAACCTCCTCCAGTCCAATGGAGCTCCTTCTGCGCTGTCGAGATTCTATGATTCCTTCCAACCCGGCCTTTTACGTGTCCACAATTTTCACCGTTGCACCACTGGACGCTATGCTTGGGGTTTCTGAAGACTCTAACTGCTTTCAGAATGTCCTCGGCCTCTCCAACTCTCTCCTTTAAGACATTCCTGAAAACCTGCCACTTTTTAATCACGTGTTGTAATTTCCCTCCAGGTAGATTAGTGGCAATTGTTTCTCTTTGGGTCATTGTTCTATGTAAAAGATGCTATATAAAATGCAACATCTTATTGTACAATTGCAGCAAAGATCAAGGATTCAGTGTTGTGCATTGCAGTCAATTCCAATCAGAAGCAATCAAGAGGGCTCGCCTTGCATATTAACATTTGCCATCCATTGTCCAATACTGGAAACAAGTGAAGGTGCAGACGACCTCCAATTGTCTAAACCATAGCGGGGCAGCAACATAGCTGCGTTAATGGAGAGATGCTTTTCCCATTTACCACAGCGGGCATTCAAGAGAGAAAGACTCATGTAGAGAAACAAGAAATTCAAATTATAGGCGTTAAAATTGAATCAAATTATTGATAATAATCTTTATTGTCACAAGTAGGCTTACATTGCAGTGAAAAGCCCCTAGTCGCCACACTCCGGCGCCTGTTCGGGTATACAGAGGGAGAATTCAGAATGTCCAATTCACCCAAGTCTTTCGGGACTTGTGGGAGGAAACCGGAGCACCCGGAGGAAACCCACACAGACACGGGGAGAACGGACAGACTCCGCACAGACAGTGACCCGAGCCGGGAATCGAACCTGGAACCCTGGCACTGTGAAGCCACAGAGTGAAGTGTCAGGGGGCTAAAACCACATACTCTATATTTCTATCATTTTTTTAAACAATAATTTTTATTAAGATTTTCACAAAATATAAACAACAAAACAATATTAACAGAATAACCATTGTAAAAACCAAAGAGCAACACCCACCCCCCGACAAAAATAACTACTAACTCGAAAACAAAAAAAATGCAAACAACAGAAAGGAAAGCGATAACACCGGCCACATCCCACAAACCCCATGTACACACTTCTCCCTCCCCCCCCCAAACCCAATCACCACCCCCCCCCCGGTTGCTGCTGCTGCCGGCCGATTTCCCTACCGTTCCGCCAGGAAGTCCAGGAAAGGCTGCCACCGCCTAAAGAATCCCTGTACTGATCCCCTCAGGGCAAATTTCACCCTCTCCAATTTAATGAACCCCACCATATCATTGATCCAGGCCTCCACACTTGGGGGCCTCGCATCCTTCCATTGAAGCAAAATCCTCCGCTGGGCTACTAGGGATGCAAAGGCCAGGACACCGGCCTCTATCGCCTCCTGTACTCCCGGCTCCACTGCAACCCCAAAATTGCGAGTCCCCAGCCTGGCTTGACCCTGGATCTCACCACCCTCGACACCGTCCTTGCTACCCCCTTCCAAAACTCCCCCAGCGCTGGGCACGCCCAAAACATATGGACGTGGTTCGCTGGGCTCCCCGAGCACCTAGCACACCTGTCCTCGCCCCCAAAAAACCTACTCATCCTCGACCCAGTCATGTGGGCCCTATGCAGCACCTTGAACTGTATGAGGCTAAGCCTCGCACAGGAAGAGGAGAAATTCACTCTCTCCAGGGCATCCCACGTCCCTCCTCAATCTCCTCACCCAGCTCCTCTTCCCATTTACCCTTCAGTTCCTCCACCGAGGCCTCGTCTACCTCCTGCATTACCCGTTATATGTCCGAAATCCTCCCTCCTCCAACCCACACCCCCGAGAGCAACCGATCCTGCACCCCTCGTGGGGGCAGCAAGGGGAACCCCTCCACCTGCTGCCTGGTAAATGCCCTAACCTGCATGTACCTAAACATGTTCCCCGGGGGGAGCCCAAACTTCCCCTCTAACTCACCCAAGCTCGCGAACCTCCCCTCCACCAACAGGTCCCTCAAACTCCTAACCCCTACCCTGTGCCAGCCCAGAAATCCGCCATCAATGCTCCCTGGAACAAACCGATGGTTCCCCCGTATCGGGGCCTCCATCGAGCCCCCCCCTGTGCTGCCTCCATTGCCCCCAAAATTTGAGGGTAGCCGCCACCACCGGGCTCGTGGTATAACTCGTTGGAGGGAGCCGGCACCAGCGCCTCCAGGCTCGTGCCCACACAGGACGCCATCTCCATCCTCTTCCATGCTGCCCCTTCCCCGTCCATTACCCACTTACGCACCATCGCTGCATTGGCAGCCCAATAGTACCCACAGAGGTTGGGCAGCGCCAGCCCCCCTTATCCCTGCCCCGTTCCAAGAACACCCTTCTCACCCTCGGAGTCCCATGCGCCCACACAAATCCCGTAATACTCCTGTTAACTCTCCGAGAAAAAGGCCTTCGGGATAAGGATTGGAAGGCACTGGAACAGGAACAAAAACCTCGGGAGCACCACCATCTTGACGGACTGCACCCTGCCCGCCAGTGACAGCGGTAACATATCCCACCTTTTGAACTCCTCCTCCATCTGCTCCACCAACCTTGTGAGGTTGAGCTTGTGCAGGGCCCCCCAGCTCCCAGCCACCTGGACCCCTAGGTACCTGAAGCTCTTCCATGCCTACTTCAGTGGAAGCCTACCAATCCCCTCCTCCTGATCCCCCGGGTGCACCATGAACAACTCGCTCTTGCCCAGGTGCAGCTTATACCCAGAGAAGTCCCCAAATTCGCTGAGAATCCTCATCACCTCCGACATCCCCCCCACCGGGTCCGCCACATACAGCAACAGGTCGTCCGCATAAAGCGACACTCGATGCTCCTCCCCACCCCGCACCAGGCCCCTCCAGTTCCCTGACTCCCTCAACGCCATGGCCAGGGGCTCAATTGCCAACGCAAAGAGCAAGGGGGACCGGGGACACCCCTGTCTCGTCCCCCGGTACAGCCGAAAGTACTCCGACTTCCTCCTATTCGTGGCTACACTCGCCATCGGGGCCTCATAGAGCAGCCTCACCCAACGGACAAACCCCTCCCCAAACCCAAACCTTTCCAACACCTCCCACAGATACCCCCACTCAACCTTATCAAAGGCCTTCGCCGCATCTAATGCCACCACTATCTCCGCCTCCCCTTCCACAGCCGGCATCATAATAACGTTGAGGAGCCTTCGTATGTTGGTATTCAACTACCTTCCCTTCACAAACCCTGTCTGGTCCTCGTGAATGACCCCGGGCACACAATCCTCTATTCTCGTGGCTAAGATCTTTGCCAGCAGCTTGGCGTCTACATTTAGCAGCGAGATCGGCCTATATGACCCACACTGCAGAGGGTCCTTGTCCCGCTTCAGGATCAAGGAAATCAGCGCCCGTGACACAGCTGGGGGCAAAGCACCCCCCCGCCTTGCCTCGTTAAAGGTCCGGACCAACAGGGGGCACAACAGGTCCGCATACCTTTTATAAAATTTGGCCGGAAACCCATCCGGCCCCGGCGCCTTCCCCGACTGCATGCTCCCTATCCCTTTAACCAGCTCCTCCACCTGCCCCTCCTCCACCCTCGGAAATCGCAGCTTGTCCAAGAAGTGCCCCATTCCCCCCCCCCTCCACCAGGGGTTCAGACCGGTACAGTTCCCCATAAAAGTCCCTAAAGACCCCATTAACGTCTACCCCCCTCCGCACCACCTTCCCAGCTCTATCCGTCACTCCCCCAATCTCCCTGGCCGCGTCCCGCTTTCGGAGCTGGTGTGCCAGCATCCTGCTCGCCTTCTCCCCATACTCATACACCGCCCCCTGTGCTTTCCTCCACTGAGCTTCCGCCTTTCTGGTAGTCAATAGATCGAACCTGGCCTGAAGGTGAGAGTCTCCTGCTGCTCCTGCACCCACTGCCTCAGCTCCTCGAGGGCTCCACGGCCGCTATTTTGTTTGCCTTCCCCCGCTTTTCCAGGGGCGCTTCCACTGCTTTACTGCTCACCCCACTCCTGGTCCGGACCATAGGACCCTAGGGATCTACTCCAAACCCCTTCCCACGTCGGGAATCGTCG
Source organism: Scyliorhinus canicula (assembly GCF_902713615.1). Taxonomy (NCBI): domain Eukaryota; kingdom Metazoa; phylum Chordata; class Chondrichthyes; order Carcharhiniformes; family Scyliorhinidae; genus Scyliorhinus; species Scyliorhinus canicula. The sequence goes on along the minus strand of NC_052154.1, from coordinate 5,017,771 downwards.
AAGAAGCTCCATTGGGGGCCCTGAAAAGAGCCCCAAAGTCCGTTTTCAGCGGGAGCTGCCGAACGTTCGGCTTAGCTCCGCATTGACGCAACCGGAAGTGATCTCTATATTTCTATCTTTTTTTTTTATAAATTTAGATTAGCCAATTATTTTTTCCAATTAAAGGGCAATTTAGCGTGGCCAATCCACCTAGCTTGCACATTTTTGGGTTGTTGGGGCGAAACCCACGCAAACACGGGGAGAAAGTGCAAACTCCACACGGTCAGTGACCCTGGGCCGGGATCGAACCTGGGACCTCGGCACCGTGAGGCCACTGTGCTAACCACTGCTCCACTGTGCTGCCCTAATGTCAAAAATTTTAGAAACTGGACAACTGCTCTTTTTAAAATGGCTGAAGCTATATCTGTCTGTAACCGTGAACAATAAGAGATAATATGCAGCTTCAAAACTGACACCTTGTTATCTCTGAAAAGACCCTAATGTCACCCTGTGGGCTGCAGTGTCCAAATTCAAAGGGAACTAAACAAAGGCCATTCACTTCGCTTAAGCACCAGGCCTGGCCAATCGGAGTTTACTTACCTACTGGGACAAAAGATCCCACATCCACCATTTAAGACTTAATGGTCAACAATCTCCGTGACCCAAAGGGATACACCCCATTTGTCAAAGCCAAAGTGGGGAGGTGGAGGGGCAGCGGTGGCGCAGTAGTTAGCACTGCTGCCTCACGGCGCAAAAGTCCCGGGTTCAAATCCCGGCTCTGGGTCACTGTCCGTGTGGAGTTTGCACATTCTCCCCGTGTTTGCGTGGGTTTTGCCCACACAACCCAAAAGATGTGCAGAGTATCTCATAGAATGTACAGTGCAGAAGGAGGCCATTCGGCCCATCGAGTCTGCACCGGCTCTTGGAAAGAGCACCCTACCCAGGCCCACACCTCCACCCTATCCCTGTAACCCAGTAACCCCACCCAACACGAAGGGCAATTTTGGACACCAAGGGCAATTTAGCATGGCCAGTCCACCTAACCTGCACATCTTTGGACTGTGGGAGGAAACCGGAGCACCCGGAGGAAACCCACGCAGACACAGGGAGAACGTGCAGACTCCACACAGACAGTGACCCAAGCCGGGAATCGAACCTGCGACCCTGGAGCTGTGAAGCAATTGTGCTAACCACAATGCTACCGTGCTGTCCACAAAGTAGGCGGAGTAGGTGGATTGGCCATGCTAAATTGTCCCTTAATTGGAAAAAAATAATAATTGTGTACTTTAAATTTTTTATTTTTTTTTTAAAGTGGGGAGGTGGGAATCATGTGCCATGCTCCCCCCCACCCGGTGGAACCAGTAATATCGCCTCGTGGTACTCAGAACTCCGCTATTAGGAAAGGGGTGATTACCTGACCCCCATCTACATCGGTTCAACAAGAACTTCTGACCATTGCCAACCAGACTGATTTGTCTCTATGTGCCTATCCTATCGTTGAAGTCATCGCTGTTGGAAAAATGAAATATGCAGCATGCTGACCTTGTGAAGGGATACACTGTTGGTTCGGGACTTTGATTGTGGGCTCATGAGATACAACAATTGTTTTTTCCGTGGTCTTTGCCCTGCCAGTCTTTCTCTATCCCGCTTTTAATGTCTGGGTGAAAATGAGTATGGAGTATGAGGTGATGTTTTGTTGCCAACTTGCCTGTCCCTTTGCCAATGCTCCCAACTGGAAGTAGGTAATTGTAGCTGGCGATAGACCACACAGGACTGTCCTTGTGTCAGGGATGCAGTTTGTAAATAACAAGCTTTTGAACCCCCCCCCAAAAAAAAATTACATTTGCAACTAGTGTGAGATTTAGATTATGACTATGATGTGATTGCAACAAACCTGTTGGACTTTAACCTGATTGTGACTCTGTAAGAGGCTTGCATTTAAAAAAAATAAATTTAGAGTGCCCAATTATTATTTTTTTCAATGAAAGGGCAATTTAGCGTGGCCAATCCACCTACCCTGCACATCTTCTGGGTTGAAGGGGCGAGACACACGCAGACACGGGGAGAATGTGCAAACTCCACACAGACAGTGACCCAGGGCCGGGATTGAATCAAGGTCCTCAGTGCTGTAGGCTGCAGTGCTAACCACTGTGCCACGTGCCACCCGACTTGCATTTGTACAGCGAATTTCACAACCTCAGGACATCCCCAAAACACTTCAAAGCCAACGGAGGACCTTTGAAGTGTAGTCACCGTTGCAATGTCAGAAACATGGCAGCCAATGTGAGTCCAACACATTCCCACAAAAAGCAATGTGATATTGACCAAATAATCTGTTTTGTCAATGTTGGCTGGGGGATATATTTTGACCTGCTCTTCTTTAAACAGTGCCTTGGGATCTTTTCCCAAGAGGGCAAGCAGAGTCTCAGGAAAGAAGACAGCGTGGCACTCTCCCAATACTGCACTGGAGTGTCATCTTAGATTTTGTCCTCAAGTCTCTGGAATCAGACTTGAGTCTGTCATCCGGCTCAGTGGCAAGGTACTACCTGTTCTAATATGTCCTTTATGAGAGAGCAGCACGGCATTCACTGGAAAGGGAGCTTCTCATGTGATCCTCTTTCGGTTTTGCTTTCAGCAGAGTATACACACACTCAGCTCCGATGGGTTCAGGCTTTCTGCCTCCATCCAAATGCACCCAGTTTCAATAAATGAACACACGGCATGTTTACACAATCCCTTGAGCGATTGGTGTTTTAAAATCATTAAGAACGCACAACACTACCTACAATTGGCAGCAGGGTAGCATGGTGGTTAGCATAAATGCTTCACAGCTCCAGGGTCCCAGGTTCGATTCCCGGCTGGGTCACTGTCTGTGTGGAGTCTGCACGTCCTCCCCCTGTGTGCGTGGGTTTCCTCCGGGTGCTCCGGTTTCCTCCCACAGTCCAAAGATGTGCGGGTTAGGTGGATTGGCCATGCTAAATTGCCCGTAGTGTCCTAATAAAAGTAAGGGGGGGGGGGTTGTTGTTGGGTTACGGGTATAGGGTGGATACGTGGGTTTGAGTAGGGTGATCATGGCTCGGCACAACATTGAGGGCCGAAGGGCCTGTTCTGTGCTGTACTGTTCTATGTTCTATGTTCACTTCAGCATTCCCTCCAAACTGCTCTGCCATGACATAGGTGGGATGAAAATCCTTGACACAAATGCCAACATTTCATTTGGTGGTGCTCAGTGTAAGTTAGATAATTACACTGATCAGCGAATACCAGAAAGTTGCACCATATAATCCGTGAAGTATTATGCTGCTGTTAAATTGAAGCTGTCTCTCTTTAAGGTCCCAAAGTCTGGCTGTTGCTAAGTAGATAGTTTGAGGAAGTGAAGAATAGGAGGCAGCCACTCGATCTTGTTGTAACATTGAATTAGATCGTGGATCTAATGATCTGTGCACCAGCTTCATGCCAAGAAGCTCAACCGCTTTCACTTGAGCTGTCTTTGGAGGTTCCTGAAGATAAGATGGCAGGAAAAATAGCAGACGCCGAGGAACTCACCCGAGCTGGTATCACCGAGCAGCCACACCATACTGAGGATCACCACTGAGCTGGGTTGGTCAGGGGCCAGAGTGACTGACACCCAAAGCGAATCTTTCATGGAGTGTTTGAGTCTGGGATGCCTTCTCAAGGCAGTCAAAGGAAGCACTCCAAGACAGGCTGAAGGCTTCACTTGGGAGTTTTGGTATCAACATGCAAGCGCTGGGAAAAGCTCGCCCAGGATCATTGCTGCTGCCAAAACCCCACCAGAGGAAATATTTTCACACTGTCTAACCTATTAAATTATTTAATCAGGTCAGTATTTAATCACACTTGGATAGACCGATAGGCGAGCGAGCATCATCCTGAGATGCCTGGGTTGTTTTTAATTGATGTTCGTTAAGAAAGTGCCTTACAACATCAGGATGTCTCAGAGCAACTCCCAGTGAATTAAGCAACTCGGAGGTGTGGTCACTGTTGTAGTGTAAGAAATGACTCAGCTAATTTGCACATATGACAACTTTCCACAAACTGTAATGTGATAGCCAGGTAATCCATTTTAGAGGCATCAGATGAGGGATAAATATAGGACCAGGATTCAGGTAGAACTTCCGTACTCTCTATCAGAATGTTATAATAGTCCGCGAGGGCAGCAGGGTGGCGCAGTGGTTAGCACAGCTGCCTCACGGCGCTGAGGTCCCAGGTTCGAATCCCGGCTCTGGGTCACTGTCCGTGTGGAATTTGCACATTCTCCCCGTGTCTGCGTGGGTTTCGCCCCCACAACCCAAAAAAATGTGCAGAGTAGATGGATTGGCTACGCTAAATTGCCCCTTAATTGGAAAAAAATAATTGGGTAATCTAAATTTAAAAAAATAAAATAAAAATAAATAATACAGTCCGCATCTACAAGAGAGGTTGGAAACATTCATCTCCCTGTATTAATGAGGTATTTTGTGTTGCTGGTATCATTTCGCTAAATGGCTAACTATTTCCTTTTTTAAAAGAGTGATTTTGCATAAAGACAGCTGGGTTGGGGAAAAATGGGTGTTAGGTGCATTGCACGGTGGCACAGTGGGTTAGCACTGCTGCCTCACAGCACCAGGGATTTGGGTTTGATTCCCGCCATGGGTTATTGTGTGTCGTTTGCACGTTCTCCCCGTGTCTGCGTGGCTTTCCTCCGGGTGCTCTGGTTTCCTCCCACAGTCCAAAGATGTGCAGGTTAGCTGGATTGGCCACGCTAAATTGCTCCGTAGCGTCCAAAGATGTGGTTAGTTGGTTCTTATGGGGATAGGGTGGGAGAGAGGGCCTAAGTAGGAGTCTGTTTTGGAGGGCCGGTGCAGACTCGATGGGTTGAATGGTCTCCTTCTGCATTACAGGGATTCTATACATCGCCAAATTGCCTAAGAAGCTCCTCACACAAGGCAGCAAGTGCACTGTACATGGACACAAACACTGCCCCATGTAAAAATATAAAGCGTTGTTCTGGAGTATTGGGTGTGTCACTTTAAACTTGCAAATTATAATTGCCTTTAAGTAAACATTGGTTGAGTTCATTCAAAGGTTAGCTGCTATTTAGGCCCGAGGTTAGAACAAAGATTTTGTTTCTGGGAAGGTCAGTTAGGAACACGCAGATATCGTGGACAAGGACCCGACGTTCCAGAACAGTTTTTCCCTCGGTCACAACTGACTGACTGCGCTGCAGTGGCAACTAAAGGGGGTGCAACATCTGATGAGCATTAAATATACACACCCTTGAAAGATAAAAGACTTGCATTTGTATGGCACCTTTCACAGCCAGTGGACACCTCCGAGCACATTCCACCCAATGAAGCGGAGTGGCTGCTGTAATGTTGGAAATGTAGCGGCTAATTCCAGCACAGCAGGATCCCACAAACAGCAATGTGATACACTAGATATTTTACTGATATTGCTCCAGGGGTAAATATCAGCCAAAGAACAGGGAAGAACTCTCTCGCTCTCATGTCCATCCTTAGCCTGCTGCAACATTCTAGTGAAGCCCAATGCAAACTGGAGGAGCAGCCCCACATCTTCCAGTTAGGCCATCTGGACTCAACATGGAGTTCAACAACTTCATATTATGAACTCTCTCCCCCAGCTTGACGCCCTTTTTAAATCTTTTTTTCTTTTTTAATCCCAGTGCCCCCTTCCCCCATAGGGCCATGCTTCTCTTGTTCCTAAGTTTTGCTTTCATAGAGCGCCGACCCTTGTTCTGCTAGTAACACGTTGGCACAGTGGTTAGCACTACTGCCACACAACACCAGGGACCTGGGTTCGATTCCGACCTCAGGTGACTGTGGCGTTCACACGTTCTCCCCGTGTCTGCGTGGGTTTCTTCGCTTTCTTCCCACAAGTTCAAAGATGTGGTTAAGTGGAGAAAGTGCCAACTCCACACAGTCATCCAAGGCAGGAACCCGGGTCCCTGTCACTGTGAGGCAGCAGTGCTAACCACTGCACTGTCAGTTCTGCTTGAACAGAAGCAATCTCTTCAAAGATTATAGTTTGCCCGAGCTTTTCCCACACCAGCGCAGTACTGGCAACCCTGACTTTACGACATTCGAGTTATGATGAATGGCTAATGGCATTTAGAAATTGATAGTTTTAACATTCCCACGTCGGCTTTGGCCTCAATGCCAAATCGGTGGTGTTCACACTAGCACATTGATATTCAGTTGCTGTCCTGATGCACCTTCGCAGTACTTGGTGCTTTCTTTTTCCCCCAAACCTTTCCTTAAAATTTGAGTTTTTTCCCCCCCATAATAAAGGCAGAAAGGTGCAAAAATCTGGTACAATAAAAGTCTCTTCAACGAAACGTTAAGGAATTACGCTGGATACAAAAATGTAAATAATCACGAGGTAGTGGGGGTGAAACCCACACAAACACGGGGAGAATGTGCAAACTCCACACGGACAGTGACCCAGGGCCGGGATCGAACCTGGGTCCTCGACGCCGTGAGACAGCGGTGCTACTGGCTAAGGAATTTCAACATTTCCAAGCTGACACGTCCCTGTTTGAGAAACATGACACCAACATCGAATAGGGGCATGTAAAGCCATAACAGAGAAACATGCAAGGAAAAGTGGAGAACATCTGTCCAAACCCCCTTGGACGCTTTCTTTAAGCAGAGAGGACGCCAGAAAAACCTGCAGGCAAGACTCCTCCAGCCAGGGATCCTTCAGAATGTCCAACCAAGAATGTCCGTCTCTTCCTCTCCCTCCCCCTCCCCCTCCAAAAGGTCACCTCAAATCCCCCCAAAAACCTCACCCAACCAAGCATCCAAGAATGAAGAAAAAAATGAAGGCTTTAAGAAAATGTCTTTGCTTTTAAGATAATTAGCAGATAATGTTCAGTGGATAGTACTATACAGTATATACATTGCTATGATTTTATGTCAATAAAATTGTTACTGTTGTCATATTACTCATCTCTAACTGATTTGAGTACAAAATTCTGGGTTATTTTGGTGAAAATAGGGCTTCAAGCCCTTGGTTCAGGAACCAATCCCCTATTTATAACATTGTTTCTTATGGGAAAATTGGTTCTACGTTACTCCGTTTCGACTGAAGACACTGTGTTCAGGAACCAATTGTGTCGCAAGTCCAAGAACTGCCTTTATACAACTATTCACGAAACTTGGATTTCAGGATTTTTTTGACTCCACTCTGATCAAAATCCATTCCACGCGTGACATCAGGTTACAATTAATCTCCAGCACAAGAGACACCATTCGGCATAACATTCTGCTGTGTATGTTTACACGCCACAGGAGCTCCCTCCCTCCTACCCCTCGTCATCCAACCTATGTTGCCCTGCCTGCAACAGTAGTAGACTCGCCAACTTTAAGGGCATTTAAGTGGTCACTGGATAGACATATGGATGAAAATGGAATAGTGTAGGTCAGATAGGCTTCAGATGGTTTCACAGGTCGGCGCAACATCGAGGGCCGAAGGGCCCGTACTGCGCTGTAGTGTTCTATGTTCTATCAAGTACCATCCTTCTATTCCTTTTTGCCTCGTGCTTAACTAGCTTCCCGTCCAATGCATTGCAAACTTTAACAGCTACAGAACCCTTTTGAGGTCCCAACAGTACTGAGAAAGATTCTTCTTTGTGTTGAAGGGACAAGCCATAAAATAAATGAGTTTTCACGCAATAGGCACAAACATAAAAAAACCTAAATTGGAGAAGTATTTTCTTTTTGATGTATATGTTTACTCAGATCAAAAAGCTCTCAGCGAAAGTGTATTTACCTCTGTCATTTTTAGTGGGAGGACCATTGCTGCACCATTGGTTCAAATGGGAAATACGTTGCTGGAATACTAGATTCTCATATTACACACACACATTCACTCCTCTCGCGCGCGCGCACACAAATTTATCAAATCACAACCCCAGATTCTCTAGCCCAACCTTGTAGCGCGAGCCCCTCCCCATCCCTGGAACCATTCTGGTAAATCTCCTCTGGACCTTTTCAAGGATCTTCCCGAAAATGTGGTGACCAGAACTGGCTTCAATACTCTAGTTGCAGGCTAACCAGTTTATAAAGGTTCAGCACAACCTCCCCGCTTTTCTGCTCAATGCCTTTATTTCTGAAGCCCAAGAGCCCATATGCTTTGCTAACCACTCACAATAGGTTCTGCCCCCTTCAGAAATCGATGCACATGTGCCCCATGACCCTGTAAACTCGAGAATTGTGTAATTTTTAACATATTGCCGCTCCCCATGCCTTCTGCCAAATTCATCCCCTCACACCTCTGGGTGTTAAATGCCAATTACAACAAGCGGCAAGGATGTTTCCCCTTGTCAGAGAATCTAGAACTAGGGGTGAATTTTTAAAAATAAGGAGTCACACACTGGATGGAGGAAGGAAGCAAATGTACTGCAGCCAAATTTGCAGACGACACAAAAATATTTGGAAAGGCAAATTGCGAGAGGGATACGAACAGTTTGTAAAGAGATATCGATGGGTTAAGTGGGCAGAACATTAGCAAATGGGAGTATGTGGGAAAGTGTGAAGTTGTCCATTTCGGAAGGGACAACAAAAGTACAAGAGTATTATTTAAATGGAGAAAAACTGCAGCAAGCTGCAACACACAGGGACTTGGGGAAACTTGTGCACGGAACACAGAAAGGTAGCACACAGGGGCAGCAGGTAATCAGGCAGGCGAGTGGAATATTGGTCCTTATTTCAAGGGGTTTGGAGTATAAGAGTCGGGAAGTCTCTGCAGCTGGAGAGGGTACTGGTGAGAACACATCTGGAGCACCGTGAGCAACATTGGTCCCTTATTTAAAGAAAGATATTATTTCATTGGAGTCGGTTCAGAGAAGGTTCACTGTGATGATCCCGGTGTGGAGGGATTGTCTTATGAGCATAGGTTAAACAGGTTGGGACTCTACTCATTGGAATTTAGAATAATGAGAAGTGATCTCATTGAAATATATCTGATTATTAAGGGGCTTGAGGGGATAAATGTTGAGAGGATGTTCCCCCCTCACGGGGGAGTCCAGGACCAGAGTCTCAGAATAAAGGGGTTCCCATTTAAGACTGAGATGAGGAGGATTTTTTTTGCGCGAGTCTTTTGAACTCCTTGCCACTTCGTGTATATGGCTGAGATAGATACCTTTTTAAAAATTTTTTTAGATTATCCAATTATTTTTTCCAATTAAGGGGGCAATTTAGCGTGGCCAATCTATCTACTCTGCACATTTTTGGGTTGTGGGGGCGAAACCCACGCAGACACGGGGAGAATGTGCAAACTCCACATGGACAGTGACCCAGAGCCGGGATCGAACCTGGGACCTCAGCGCCGCGAGGCAGCTGTGCTAACCACTAGGCCACCGTGCTGCCCTCTGAGATACTTGATAAGTTAGGGAATCAAGGGTTACAAAGAAAGGGCAGGAAAGTGGACGTGAGGAATGCCGGATTAGCCACAATCCGGCCGAATGACCCACTCCTGTTCCTATTTAATATGGTCTCTCCAACTGCCTGTTGGTTCTTCCTCAATGTCCTTACCTACCACTGATGTTAAACGAACTGGCCTGGAGTTGCTCGAACTGCCCTTTCATCCTGTCTGGAATAAACATGACATTTTTGACACTCTTCGATCCTCTGGCACCTCTCCCATATCCAGGGAAGATTGAAAGATTAACGCAGTCCTTTGCAGTCTCTACCCCACTTTGGCTTGGAACCTGCAATACAAACCATCTGGACCAGGTGACTCATCTTCTCCAAACAATAGCCAGCCCTACATTATCTCCTCCTATCCAATCTTCACACTGTCCATCGTCTCCACTTCTGACAATATTTTGTCAAATTCCTCTTCCTTGGTAAATACCAACACACAGAACTGAAGTACTCAAGCCTTCACCTTTTAAGCATCCATCACCATCTGACTACCCATTAAGTATTTATATGCGGGTAGAAGATTTATTTTGGATATCCTTTTATGTTGACTGTCATTCCATTCTCACGCTCTTCGCCAGCTTCATTTTCTTCTTTTACCTCCCATTGTATAATCCACTTGACATACCACCTTCGTTTTTTGTTTCTTCAATGTCTCCCTTTTTATCCCAGGAGCCTGGTTTTGGCTCCCTTAGCTATCGCCGTTGGAATTTACCTAGCCCATACCTGAAGCATCTTTTCCTCCAAGGTTACCCATTTTCTCATCGCGGTTTTTTCTGTCCGTCTCAATCGGGATTGAGATCCCGATTGCTCAAATGTGACTAGCATGTCTGATAATATATAGTCTGTTTAGCACTTTAGGGACATTAAAACTTGATTTATAGCAATGAAAATTTCTTTGCCCGCAATGAATAAACTTGCTGAGCCATAGGAGTGATGTCTGTACTGTACTAGGAGGGGTAAAGTCAAACATGTGGATGAAAAGGACAATGAAGAAGACAGAGTGAAGAAAAACATAGGAAGCCATTCGGCCCCTTGAACCCGCTCCACCATTCATCATCATGGCCGATCATCAAGTTCAATACCCTGATCCCACCTTCCCCCATATCCCTTGAGCCCCAAGAGCTATATCTAATTCATTCTTAAAATTACACAATGTTTGCACCTCAATTGCTTTCTGTGGTAAATAAATCCACAGATTCACCACTCTCTGGGTGAAGAGATTTCTCCTCACCTCAGTGCTCAAAGGTTTACCCCTTATCATCAAAATATGACCTCTAGTTCTGGTCTCCACCACCATCGGGAACATTCTTTCTGAATCTACCCTATCTCATCCTGTTAGAATTTCTTTCGTAAAAAACTTTAATCTGCTTTCGGCACGAGCAGACTCAATGCCTCTGGCGCCCGGTGATGCCATCAGCACGTACTAGCTTCTGGAAAAAAAAATCAAAATAAGTAGAATGGCAAACGTCTCTTGCAACAAATTTGTGTTGGAGGCTCCCAAGAGGGAGAACTCTTCTAAATAATCTTTATTTATAATGTTTCTTAGTATCACATGTAGGCTTACATTAACACTGGAATGAGGTTACTGTGAAAAGCCCCTAGTCGCCACACTCTGGCGCCTGTTCAGGTACACGGAGGGAGAATTCAGGATGTCCAATTCACCTAACAGCACATCTTTCGGGACTTGTGGGAGGAAACCGGAGCAACTGGAGGAAACCCACGCAGACACGGGGAGAACGTGCTGACTCCGCAAAGACAGTGACCCAAGCCGGGAATGGAACCTGGCACCCTGGAGCTCTGATGCAACATTGCTAACCGCCGTGGCACAATAAGTGAAAGTAATGACCCGTCACACTATCAGCAGTTTCTGACTGCTTACTACGGTACACTTCTGCAAGAGCAGTTTGCACTCTGATACCAAATCCCCAGTTCTCATTCTTCTTGCATGGGTCTGGACGATGAACACTGGCTGCCAACTCAACAATGGAGAAAGTGACAGCAGACACTGGTCCTCTCCTTAACCACCTAACAAGCAAAGAATCAGTGCCCATGGAATCCATAACAAAGCTGAGGTCAGGACCCAAAAACCAGCATGTCTCAGGGCCTGTATCCCTTATCCTGGCAGTCAGTATTATCCAGAAGAAAGTCTCTCCAAACTACTACAACAAATCTAAAGATGATAAAAGTGCAGACGACTGAGTCTGGATTCACATTTATTGAAGCTGGCACGTGGAGACACACATTTTTGTCTTTGTCAGCACTAGAGAAAAAGCAAGATTCCACACGAATGTATCAGGTTAAAGCCGTACACGTGAACTAAATCAAAACGCTCCTCTGTGTTACAATTTCAGTCCAACACAGTACAAAAATTTTAACCTAATACGGTTAAGAGAACTTTATTTATACATATATATATATATCTCCCCTATCTCTCTCCCTCTGTTAAATATCCGCCTTCATTACAAGGTGAACATTAGGATCCATTTGTTAAATAACTTCTCATTTAAAACTTGATTCAAACATGCCAATTTGTTATTTTCTTCCCACAAAATATTTCAAGTGCAAACTTTAAATTAAGCAGCATAAATGTTTCATTTCATTCCCAGAAAGGACGTGAACAAGATCGAGCCAAATATTTCAGATTACAGTATTGTACTGCATCTCTGACGAACACAGAGAGGGAGAGAGAAACGAAAAGGAGAGAGGAACAGATTGTAGGGAGGCCGGGAGGGAAAGAACAGAAGTAGGACAGAACACACTGGCTGGAAAGGGGTAAGGGGGCAAGATGGAGATTCACAAACATGTATCGGAAACAGGGGAAGAGAGGAGGAGGTTGGAGGGGAGGAATTTGGGAGAAGAAAAAATAGAAAAAAGGAGGGAGATAAAAAGACAGAACATGAACAGATATCTGGACTGAAAAAGTCATAGGACAGAAAGGGACACAAACTCAGGTTTTGGGGGGGGGGGGGGGGGGAGAGAAAGAAAGAGAACATGCATAATGGAAGAAACTGAAAAAGGTGGGTAAGACGGGGAAAATCAGGAGGAGACAAAGTCAGAAAAAAGTCTACTAAGCATTAATTTGGTTTCTCAAGGTTAGTGTAACAATCATTCAGCATCCTCTATACAAGTTATATGGATTAACATTTTGTTCTGTTATTGTCAAAGCAGTTTAAAGTTTGCTTGTTTGGTTCCAGCAATTTAATCTTAAAAAAACTCCCAAAATAAAACATTGGACCAAAATGTGCAGTTTCTCCAAAGCTACACCGACCTTTGATTATAGACATCAGGTAAATTCTCCGGACAAACCTGGAAACTTTCCCCTTTCCTTCCTTGGTGCAAGGATACCGGGAACAGGAATGGGTTGTTCCTGGTTACCTCCATTAAGTACATATTACAGATAAGAGCTTCAAAAAGAAATTTAAAAAAAAATTATACAAACAGCCTTGCTATTGGAAAATACTCTTAAGCTAATTATGCCCAGCTTTCAGTGGTAAATATATTACTGCTTTTAATAATATATATGCAATGTTAAAGGGAAAATGCTGATTATCCAGACCTCCCATTTCAGCACAGGTTAGGACAGTTTGTACAACAGAAAGTAGAAGTCCACACAATTCCATTCTGTGGTTATCCCCTTGAGAATACAATGCAATAAGGTACTTTACATCGAGTAGTGTTTACACTCAGAGAAATAATGTGCCATTTTCTAACTGCAGCTAGACAATGGAATGAGGTTTTCCGCAGATATATCTTTTAGTGGGAGGGATGGGGCGAGAGGGAAAAAAACATGTTTTTTTATCCATTTTGATCCATTCTTGTTTCAAGG